>NW_026861094.1:0-123449 GCF_026571515.1 Ruditapes philippinarum
AATTTTAAATTTAAATACTGGATTCTCAAACCCTAGTGAACATATATTATCAGTTCTTTTCAATATTAAGAATACTGATTCATGATATGAGAAAAACAGTTTTCATGTCCAAATTGAAATAAATTACCTTTAAAAAAAGACATTTTATATGCAATGGCTCATTTACAATTTTGATCTTAAGAAGTTTGAATCTGTTTCCTTTTTTTTGTTTTTGATTGGGTTTTACGTCACATCGACACAGTATAGGTCATAGCGCGACGTTCCAGCTTTTCTGGTGGAGGAAGACCTCAGGTGCCCTTTCGTGCATTATTCAAGGCACGAACAGGCACCTCAGGGTAGAACCACAGACGTTCCTTAAGCTAGCTGGATAGCTTCCTCACATGAAAGAATCCAAAGTCCCTGTCGGGATTCGAACCTACAGCGGTGAGGGGCAAGTGGTTTGAAGTCAACGACCTTAACCACTCGGCCACGGATGCCCGAAACTGTTTCCTGCACACCGTCTTAATATAAGTAATTTTCCTGCCAAAGCTTTAAGTTTTGCGCACCGTCTTAATATAAGTGATACTTGCAACTGGAAATGTGTTGTCACGCCACGGATGCCCCAGCATGCAGCCAAAATTTCATATGTTATAATATTTAGTTCCAAATTTGATTGCACAATTTTTTTTTTTTTCATTTTAAGTTCAAAGCCCTTAAAACTATTCAATGTTAACACAAACCATTTTTATACAACATTCAAGGCACTGAAACTATTCAGTGTTAACCTTTTGTAAATTGCATATTGCATATATCCACATAAGTATGAGTGCTGAAACTGAAAATTCAAAATTTTTCCAACATTCAAAAAAGATAACTTTGTCCAAAGTCATTGAACCACGACCAAATTCAAACTTGAACTGCTTATTAGTAAGATGTATCTATATGTCAAATTTGAGTTGAATGTGTACAACCATTGGGGAGATAATGAAAGGAAACTTAAAATTTCTGATTTTTTCAAAGTTCAAGAGGGAAAACTCTGTCAGCTAGGATCAAACAATGACCAAATTTGAAATTGACCAATGCATTCTTATGACATATCCATATCTTTAATTTGAGTTAAATATGTACAACTGTTGGTGAGATAATGAAAGGGAACTGAAAATTTCCTTTTTTTTCAAAGTTAAAGGGGAATTACTCTTCCAAAAATCATAGAACCATGATAAAATTCGAACTTTACGTGGGCAATTCTTGTGAAATTTCAGTTGAATGTGTAATACCCAAGAGGAGATAATGAGCGGAAACTGAAAATTTCATATTATTTCCAAAGTGAAAGGGACATAACTCTGCCAAAAATCATCGAACCATGACCAAATTCAAACTTGACCTGCAAATTCCTTTGACGTATCCATATATTAAATTTGAGTTGAATGTGTAATACTGTTGGGGAGATACTGAACGGAAACTGAAAATTTTATATTATTTTCAAAGTGAAAGGGGTATAACTCTCCTAAAAATCATTGAACCATGACCAAATACAAAACTTGACCTACCCATTCGTTTGACGTATCCATATGTCAAGTTTGAGTTGAATGTGTAATACTGTTGGGGAGATAATTAGCGGAAACTGAAAATTTCATATTATTTTTGAAGTAAAAGGGGCAAAACTCAAACTATGATCAAATTCTAACTTGACCTGAATTTTCCTATGACGTATCCATATTTCAAGTTTGAGTTGAATGTGTAATACTGTTGGGGAGATAATGAATGGTAACTGAAAATTTCATATTATTTTCAAAGTAAAAGGGGCATAACTCTGCCAAAAATCATCAAACCATGACCAAATTCAAAATTTGACCTGTATTTTCTCATGACATATCCATATGTCAAGTTTGAGTTGAATGTGTAATACCGTTGGGGAGATAATGAACGGAAACTGAAAATTTTATATTATTTTCAAAGTAAAAGGGGCATAACTCTGTTAAAAACCATTGAACCATGACCAAATTCGAACTTAACCTGTATTTTCTTATGACATAACCATATGTCAAGTTTGAGTTGAATGTGTGCAACCGTACTTAGATAATGAACGGAAAATGATAATGACGGAATGACAGAATGATGGAAAGACGGGTCAGGATGGAAGGACAGAACAGGGTAACACTATATGTCCCAGCCATGATACGGTGGGGGCATAAAAAAGTTTTAATTTCTTTTTATCGGTTCTAAAGATACAGAGCGGACAAAAAATTTGATACTGAAATAAATTGACTAAATGTAACCTAGACCTGAGAAAGGTGAAAACTGCACTCTGCACATCGTCTCATTATAATTAATATTTCTGCCAAGTAGCTTTAATTTCTTTTCACCGGTTCAAAAGATACAGACCGGACACGCAAACGCCTATATAAGTCTATATAAATAAATTTATCTCCAGGGTGGGGCCAATTTTAATTGTAGGAAATCAAAAATTCCAAACTTGTGTTCTGCACATTGTCTCGATATAATTAATATTTCTATCAGTTCAAAAGATATAGAGTGGACAAGCAAGGTGTATGTAACAATATACACTGAAATTCTTTTGGGCATATAAAAATGACTTCCTAATATTTAATAACATGCAAAACGGTTTTGATCCATTTCAAACATGTTTGATTTTCAAGAATTTTTAAGCTCAGACTCCTTAAAGATATACTATGCTCAAATTTGATTTTTAAAAATGGTAATTTAATTGCTACACAGTCTATTTGTATGTACATGTATAAAATAAACATGTTTTGACTTCATTTAAAGTAGATAATTATGTTATGTTTTAAACTCTACACACTATAGGTGGTCACAATATGAATATATAGTGTCATTAAAAAAACTGGCAGTTTTTTATAAGAAGAGACCAACTTTCCTCAATGACCTGTAATAGGGAATGCAGCTTCCCATACATAGTTTATTCATTATTTTATTCAAATTAAACATATTCAGTAAGAATTTCGTGGATTTCAATACATTTCTAAGATAAAAATATTTTACCCAAAGATAAGCATAGTGTATCTTTAATTTTTTTTTTTACATGTCCCTGACGTATCAGTAGTGATGCTTTTTATTGTGTATTTCTCATTTGAAATAAACAATTTATGTCTAATTACAACAATTAATTCATTTAAAAGCTGATCAAGTTCAATGACAATTTTAACTGCTGATCAAGTTCAATGTCAGTTTTCAATAATGATTAATTTTAATGTCAATTTTAACTGCAGATCATTGTCAATTTTAAATCCTGATCAAGTTCAATGTGAATTTTAACTGCTGATTAGGTTCAATGTGAATTTTAACTGCTGATCAAGACCAAAGTCAATTTTAACTGCTGATCAAGTTCAATGTGAATTTTAACTGCTTATCAAGCTCAAGGTCAATTTTTACTGCTGATCAAGCTCAAGGTCAATCAAGCCCAATGTCAATTTTAACTGCTGATCAAGTTCAATGTCAATTTTAACTGCTGATTAATCTGAATGTCAATTTTAACTGCTGATCAAGCTAAATTTTAACTGCTGATCAGGTTCAATATCAATTTTTACTGCTGATCAAGTTCAAGGTCAATTTTAACTGCTGATCAAACTCAAGGTCAATTTTAACTGCTGATCAAGCTCAATGCCAATTCAAAGCTGTCTAAATATCAACAGAGTAGCGTATACAAAATCACAGTAGGGGCGAAGCTTTGATTTGATTTATCAATTTTTTTGAAAAATCACATGTATACTTCATTTGCATATGCTCTGGTTTTGAAATTTATGTTTTTCTCACATGTATTGGGTTTTGATTGTTGAAACTTCTGATCTCATGAGGCACTGATCTTTAAATCACAAACACTTCACAGGTAAAAGAAGTCGCTCAATGAAAGATTGACCACAATAAACTGAGCTTTTGAGACTGTATCTTCAAAGAGACAAACATTCCTGCAATTCCTGTTTGCCTAACACTTAAACATTATTTAGCATCATGCAACACTTGTCTTACTGTACAAAGTATTCATTTTAAACTATTATTAACTCTCAAAATCATTAAACATGGTAATTCATTTATTTTGTTTTTTTTATGTTTCAGTGAAATCATGGCTGTCCAAGGTAAAAAAGCCACCAAAAAATTTTCATCTTCAACAACTTCTATGGGTTCTGATGAAGATCTCAAAGTTTACTGTCAGCCATGTGATCGTGATGGACCTAGACTTCCTACCCATGGCTATTGTACAAACTGCTCAGAGCATTTGTGTGAAACATGTTTTACCCTCCACAGAAGACACACATTGTCAAGACACCATACCTTACTAGACAAAACCAATATGCCTCAGACCATGTCACCTGCAACACCAAGACAACCAGATATCTTCACAAAACAATGTCCTAAACACAACATTGAGATGATCAAGTTTTACTGCCATGATCATAAGGCTCTACTTTGCAGTGTTTGTGTTACACTTGAGCATACAGTAACATCTTGCAATGTCAACTATATACCTGACATTTCAGGCAAGACCATCGATAGCACAGAATATCAAGATGTATTGAAGGATTTGAACGACATGACTGAGAGATCAAGCAAAATACTTCAAGACATGAAGAAATTGAATGAGTTATCAAACAAGTCTTTGACAGAAGCATTGACAGACATATTGAAATTCCGAAAAGAAATCAACCAAAGACTAGATGAAATGGAAAGACAAGTCAAAATGGCTGCAAAAGTCATCCAAGAGGACAATAGCAAGAATCTGAAGACTGTAGAAACAGCATGTGGAGATGTACTTAAATCATTAAAGTCATCCTCTGATGTCATTAAAAATCTCAACACTTCCAAACAAGCCAATGATTTGTTCATAGAACTAAAACATGCACAACAGATGATAAAAGATTATAAACAGATTGTTTCTAAGCTCTCTAAATTTGAAGTCAAAGGGTATAAGTTTGAACCAAACGAGGTAATATCAAATCTTCTTGAAAAAGAAAAGTCACTGGGGACACTGAAAGGTAGAATATTATCTCCTGCTTTAAGGTCCAGACAATGTTCACAAATGGATAAAATCGGCATCAAAACATCAAAAGACACCATTGATTGTAATATATCAGGAATGACTCTCCTTACTCCTGATCTTCTTATCATCACAGATTATAACAACATGGCCATGAAAATAGTTGATATCAGTAGCAAATCTGTTCAAGCTCCGCATAAGTTTGATAGTGAACCTTATGATGTCACAACAGTTTCACAAAATGAAGTTGCTGTCACATTGCCATTTCATCAAACTATTCAGTTCTTTTCTGTTTCTAGAAATAATCTCATGCAGAAGCACACTCTAAAGGTTGATGGAATATGTTATGGTATAAGCTGTCATAAAGATAAAATGGTGGTGTCATACCAAGATCCAGCTAAAGTTCAAATCCTTCTTATCAATGGCACTGTATTACAGACAATACAAGATGAAAATATTTTCAAAAATCCAAACTATATTACAACAAGTGACAATTGTATCTTTGTATCTGATTATGTATTAAAAACAGTTACCAAGTTAAACTGGCAGTGTGAGGTGAGAGGTAAATATGTGTGTAAAGAATCTCCATGTGGCTTGACAATGTCAGATGATGGGACCGTGTTTGTTTGTATAGAAAACCCTACCATAGAAGAGATATCAGGAGACTGTAGTAAAGGACAAGTTGTTGTAAAGGATATACAATGGCCTCGAGCTGTCTGCTGGTCTGCTGAAACATGTACATTGTACACAAGTAGCAGTGTTATTCCAGAATGTAACTTTATAAACCTCTTCAAACTGTCTAATTAATGAAAGAATTTTTTCTTCAAAGACAGACAAGATATTAACAAATGTATAGGGATTTACTTTATTATGATAGATAGTTCTTATTAAGAACTGGTGACTGTTATTTACAGTACCTCTGTAAACAAATAAACTATTCCTCACTGGAATCAGTTACAATATTGAAGTTTTTATCATCCAGATTGGTAAAGCATAAACACCCTTGGTGAGCTTATAACAAGCTTATAGCAACAGCAAGCCACCATCATTTAACATACTTGCACACAAGTAGTTGCAGCTATCTTACATAAATTTGAACTGTGACAGTTGTTGCCTAAATGTTGTTTTTTTACTGCTTTTTTGTTTGTTGTTTTTTTGTTGTTGTTTTTTTTGTTAAAAACTTTTACTTCACCAACTGGTGTATCTTTTTACTTCTGGACTAGTGGCTTAATAAACAATCCATTGTCACAATATACATTCAGCGAATAAACTAATATCTGTCACAAAATCAATCTGATGAAATCAGCTCTGAACTAATGCTAAGCAACTACAATCTAAGTGTTGAGCATAATTTTTCGTCTGCTCAACTCCACTTAATTCTCCTGCAAACTGGGCTGTCCAGCTTTTTATATCATCAGTCAACAACCATTTTCACAATCATAAATATAAAGAGTAACTTAGGCTTACACTTAATGTGATTAATATCTCCACCAGAAACTTTGACTTTTTTGAAGAAAACATATAATTTATGAAGTATCAACTGTGTACAAAGAATTTCAATTAATTGCAATGCCAACCAGGATCTTTATATAAACTTGCTTTATACTAAATTTGAGAGTAATATCTTATTCCTCCTAACTCTAGATATTGCCTGAAAACCATTTTTCTATTTTTAAAAATAGTTACCTTGAACCCAGGGGGTCCAAGTGCAACATCAACTGGGGTCTTTATATAAGCTTGGTTTAAGCCAAGTTTAACTACAATATCTCATTCCAAACTCTAGTTATTGTCTGGAAACAAATTTTCTGTTTTCGGCAACAGTGACCTTGACCTTGACCAAAGGGGGTCCAAATGCAATACCATTCGAGGTCTTCATATAAGCTTGCTATAAGCCTAATTTGATTACAATATCTTATTCCTAACTCAAGTTATTGTCCAGAAACCATTTTTCTATTTTAGTAATGGTGACCTTAAACTTCGCCCAGGGGTCCAAATGAAATACCAACCAGAGTTTCCACACTAGGTTGCTATATACCAAGTTTGCAATATCTCATTCCAAACTCTAGTTATCGTCCTAAAACCAAAGACCAAAAATCCTACCTGCAAGCAGACACCTATAATTATACCCCCATAAACTTCATTTGTGGAGATATAATAATAGAAACTGCAATCAATCATCTTTACATACTGACCAATGATTGTACATTTTTATACATGCATATTGTTAATAGCTTTACTATATATATGTGTCATAATTAACAAATCATACATTAATTATATAATAAATCTTCTTGCTCTAAAACCGTGTGCGTCATTCATTTGAATCATAAAAAATATATGTACAATCAACCAAAGATTTATGTGATTCAATCCTGCCCAATTAAAGTTGAGACTACTTTTTCCAGTTTATTTGTCAAATTACTTCAAACATTTTTTTTTCTCAAACTAAAATCAACAATTTGTTTTACTTCCACAGACAGACATATTTTGGACATTCTGTAAAGGACAGTTTGATTGCATGGCTAAATAATAAAAAAAATAGCTTTCTTGGGAAATCCAAATCAAAATGAAGGTGAAACAAATACGGTGGCAATCAGATCTACATGCAAGATATAACTTAAGTAGATCTGAATATTTGTCAGATTGTGTTTGGGCTAGAGTTAAGACAATAACATAATATCTGTCACAATCTTACCTTCATACCAAATGTGAACACAGTAATTATTCCCTTGAATAAAAGAGCCAGGACAAGTTGCCATATTGCTCTCTTCACACCATCCCCAGCAAATGTACTTGACATGTATGACTTTGGATCCGTAAAATTTCTTTGATAATCACTGAAATAGCAATATATGAAAGCTGTATTGTTTAGTCTTAAGTGCTCATGATTTTCTTGCAAGACAGCTTGTAAGTTGACAAGTTTATAGAACTATAATTTAACTAGAACTGCCACTATCATGGCGTGAATAGCCCCGCATATCACTTTGTCAGAATCAACAGTGGCCATTTAGAACTCAAGGAAAACCTCCCTGCCAAATCTGAGGTTACTAAGCCAGTGCATTGCTAAGTTATGTATTCTACATGCTTCAAATGTGAAAATGTCAAAATCAATACACTCTGGACAGGCATTCTGAAGCAATTGAGAGGAAAAGCTTTATTTTGACAAGGTCCCTGTGACCTTGACCTTTGACCCAGTGACCTCAAAATCAATAGGGGTCATCTACTAATAATGACTAACCTCCATGCCAAATATGAAGACTGTGGGTCATAGGAACCCTAAGTTATTGGGCGGACAAGCTTTTTGAAGTCAAGGCCCCTGTGACCTTGACCTTTGACCCGGTGACCTCAAAATCAATACGGGTCATCTACTAATCATGACTGACATCCATGCCAAATATGAAGACTGTGGGTCAAAGGAACCTTAAGTTATTTGGCGGACAAGCTTTTTGAAGTCAAAGCCCCTGTGACCTTGACCTTTGACCCGGTGATCTCAAAATCAATAGGGGTCATCTACTAATCATGACTAACCTCCATGCCAAATATGAAGACTGTGGGTCATAGGAATCAAGTTATTTGGCTGACAAGCTTTTTGAAGTCAAGGCCCCTGTGACCTTTGGCCTGGTGACCTCAAAATCAATAGGCGTCATCTACTTATCATGACTAACCTCCATGCCAAATATAAAGACTGTGGGTCAAAGGAATCTTAAGTTATTGGGCAGACAAGCTTTTTGATTTTGAAGTCAAGGCCCCTGTGACCTTGACCTTTGACCTGGTGACCTCAAAATCAATAGGGGTCATCTACTAAGCATGACTAACCTCCATGCCAAATATGAAGACTGTGGGTCAAAGGAATCTTAAGTTATTGGGCGGACAAGCTTTTTGATGTCAAGGCCCCTGTGACCTTGACCTTTGACCTGGTGACCTCAAAATCAATAGGGGTCATCTACTAATCATGACTAACCTCCATGCCAAATATGAAGACTGTCGGTCAAAGGAATCTTAAGTTATTGGGCGGACAAGAAAAACCAACGGACGGCAGGATGGACTAACTTTTGATATTTATGAGGCAAATCAGCTCATAAACACCACCTGGACCAACGTCCATAAGCAAAACTAGAGGATGCTTTTGTAAAAAAGCGCATGTCTCCCCCACTGCTGAGAATAACTGTGAATGGAAACAGGAATGGAAATGGAGATAAGATAATGTAAATACCCGGTAGTCACTTCAATGAAGGCTGTCTATGGATGGTTTCTATTGTTAAGGTTAAGAACTCTAGTTATCATCCGGAAATGAGAAAATGACCAATGGTCACTGTGACCTTAACCTTTGACCTACTGACCCCATAAACAAGAGGGATCATCTGCTCAATAAGACCAATCATCCTATGAAGTTTGAGGGTTGTAGGTCTAAAGGAACTCTAGTTATCATCCGGAAAGGAGAAATTAACCAACGGTCGCTGTGACCTTGACCTTTGACCTACTGACCATTAAAACAATAGGGATCATTTGATTAATAAGACCAATCATCCTATGAAGTTTGAGGGTTGTAGGTCAAAAGGAACTCTAGTTATCATCCGGAAATGAGAAATTGACCAACGGTCACTGTGACCTTGACCTTTGACCTACTGACCCCAAAAACAATAGGGATCATCTGCTCTATAAGACCAATCATCCTATGAAGTTTGAGGCTGTAGGTCAAAAGGAACTCTAGTTATCATCCGGAAACGAGAAATTGACCAACGGTCACTGTGACCTTGACCTTTGAACTACTGACCCCAAAAACAATAGGGATCATCTGCTCAATAAGACCAATCATCCTATGAAGTTTGAGGTCTGTAGGTCTAAAGGAACTCTAGTTATCATCCGGAAACGAGAAATTGACCAACGGTCAGTGTGACCTTGACCTTTGACCTACTGACCCCAAAAACAATAGGGATCATCAGCTCTATAAGACCAATCATCCTATGAAGTTTGAGGGCTGTAGGTCAAAAGGAACTCTAGTTATCATCCGGAAACGAGAAATTGACCAACGGTCACTGTGACCTTGACCTTTGAACTACTGACCCCAAAAACAATAGGGATCATCTGCTCAATAAGACCATTCATCCTATGAAGTTTGAGAGCTGTAGGTCAAAAGGAACTCTAGTTATCGTCCGGAAACGAAGAATGGACGGACGGACTGACTGACTGACGGACGGACGGACTGACGGACGGACGGACAGGGCAAAAACAATATGTCTCCCCCCGAGGTGGGGGAGACATAATTAGCTCATAAAAAAAAATTAGCTCTTAATTTGAGTTTTTGTTCTTTATTTAACTATGGAATGAAGCTCATAAATATCAAATGTTTGCTCGGACAGACAGCCCGACGGCCGGACAGACAAGCTGATTCCAGTATACCCCCCTTACAACTTTGTTGTGCGGGGGTATAATTATAGTTATGCATATTTAAAGAATCTACACTGAGCTCCAAAAGGCTCAAATATAAAGTTTGAAATCAAACATAATTCAACTCGGGCACTCGTAACTGAAAAATTTGAAAATGAAGAGCTCTAGCTTTTTGGGTTTTTAAGAGTTTTTTTTTTAGTTTTTACTTTATACATACAGAAATATATAAAGAAAAAAAATGACCGTCCTTGGGTGGGGCCAATTTTGATCCCAGGGCTTTTATTTGAACAAACTTGGTAGACACGCACTAGAAGATGTTTCATGCGAAAAATCTCAGCTCTAGCTCTTTGGGTTTTTTAAAAAAAAAAAGATTTTATTTTTTTTATCTATACATATAAGGAAAATAAATAACCCCTGGGACGGGGCCAATTTTGACCCCAGGGCTTTTATTTGAACAAACTTGACAGACACCCACAATAAGATGTTTCATGCAAAATATCTAAGCTCTAGCTCTTTCGATTTTTAAAAGAAGATTTTTTTTGTAAGATTTTACTTTATACATGTAAGGAAAAACAATGACCATCCTGGGAAGGTGCCAATTTGAACAAATTTGGTAGACACTCACTAGAAGATGTTTCATGCCAAATATCAAAGCTCTAGCTCTTTGTATTTTTTAAAGAGAAGATTTTTTTAAGCTTTTACTATACACATATAGGAAAATCAATGACCCCCTGGGGCGGTGACCATTTTGCCTGCATGGCTTTTATTTAAACAAACTTGACACACTCACTAGAATATGTTTCGCACCAAATATCAAAGCTCTAGCTCTTTAGATTTTTAAAGAAAAGACATTTTAATTTTTTTCATTCAGTTGTCCTGGCAACCAGAGTCTGCATGGAATTAAATTCTTTGAACAATTTTCAAAGGTGACCTATTCGATAGTTTGGATGGATGGAAGGACGAGCCACGGACGGACACCAGATGAAAAGCGATCACAAAAGCTCACATTGTCACTTTAAGACAAAAATCTCAGAGCTTTTCACATTTGCAGCCTTAAGAACTTATTGTTATATCTTCAACAGCGGATCTATGTACTGTTGCACTTTCTTCTAAGAATATAAAATCAATAACATCATGTACAGATCTTGCCAGAAGGGATGGCCATGACCTTCCTAGAATTTTGCTGGTATGTATTAAAATATTCATAATATATAATATATCGGGGTCTGGATATTAACTTTTTTTTTCACTTACAATAAATGTTTTGACTTATAAAACTCTGGGAAAACTAGTAAAATACACCAAACACTCTCATAAAAATAGCAAAACTTGAATGTGCATTAACCCCTGTCAGAATTTATATGACACCCTCTGGTAAAAGATTCCATGATTGGCACCGGACACTTTTTATGTGGATAACCTTTTCGATACAGTTTTTCTCTATTTTTAAGATGTTGGTTATGTTGGTTTATAGTCACAGGTGGCAATAACTAAAATTTAATGTATATGTAAGCTATTTTATCAAAATAATATGTAGAGAAAATACACACCATAAATCATTTGTATCTTCAGGTCCACATCTACTGACCAGCTGTCGTATCATTTCACTCGTGTTCATTCTTGTATATGGATTAGGAAAACTTAACAATGTTGTAATAAATGCTACAACAAGTACCTGCAAACAGATAATTAACATGACTTATATGACAACAGTACTTACTGGTTAGTTCCAAGAATCTATCTTATATATGTATAAATTGCAAGAATTTGTTTTCACATTCAGCATGAATAGGGATGTTTAGTTTTTGTTTATTTCCGTGGGTTTTACATCTCACCAACGCTATTTAGGTCATATGGCAACTTTCCAGTTTTACTGGTTCAGAAACACCTCAAGTGACCTTCCGAGCATTATTTCAGGGACGAATAGCAACCTTAGTAGAACTATGCACATTCCCTAAACTACCTGGATAGCTTCCTCATGAGGAAGAATCCAAAGTCTCTGTCTGGATTCAAACCTACAGTGGTGGTATGAAGTAAATGACCTTAACCACAGAAGCCTCTTATAAGTATGCATAAACTAACAAACTATTTGTATCAATTCTATGGGACTTTTTGTGACCTGTGTGGGACAGAAAACCGACAGTAAAGTCAGTCCAGGATTTACTTTCCTAAATGACCTTTTTAAGGCTTCTCAATAAATGATGCCTAAATGGTGCCTTTACACATTTTGATGCTTTTTATTTTAACTTTGACCCCTATATGTACTTTGACCTTAGCCCCTGGAACCTGAATTTTGCCTGTGACACTCCACCTCACAATGGTGAACATTTGTGACTGGTGAGCTAAAAAACAAAAACTTTACACATCTAAGAAAGAAAGCATTGTTTAATCAACTCTGTTTTTAGACTGTAAAATTTGAATCCTTTGCATATCAATGTCTTTCTATTCTTTAAATAAGGCTTTCTATTCTATAAATAAAGCAAGGTTTTTTACCCCTAATGCCCCTATTAAGATGAATGGAACAAGTTCTTGCAGGTACCATGGCTCATTGTATTCTATATAAAATATGACAAGATGATCGTTGCCAAATGGATTGATGGACCGTAAGACAAATGCTGCAGCCAATGCACAGAGGAATGACCGCCATAACGTCTTCAGTGGGAAATAATAACTGACCTGAAAAATATAGAAGATAGATCAATTTTAAACTCTAAGATATGCCTGATTAATAATATCTGTCATATTTTGCGGTTCGGATCGGAATATCCGTCCCGATGTGAGACGCCCATTGGGCAGTAACGAGGCTTGCCGAGTTACCGCCCATGGGCGTGTGACTGAGGGACGGATATTCCGATCCGAACCGCAAACATATGTCAGATGTTATTTCTTTCATATTCTTCCACATTCTATTATATTTTAAATTCTTTATATTTATTTTCAATGAAAGTTTATATCATTACAACCCTAACTACTTTCTTACAACAGCGTATGAAATACAACTTCATTCATAACGGTAAAATGGCGTCATCCTAAGCGTGCCATTGTACAGCACGTGACTCATCTGGCACCCCCGTGCCAGATGAAATTTCCGGCATGGGTAAAACTCACGGAAACGCCAGTCTGATATGCAAGAATATTTATTCTATACGTTACCCAGTATTTCATGTCCAGTAGCTTGCAATAAAATAAGTTCTACAGTCAAAATCATGGTCATAATGAAATATAATTTCTATCTGTACAAGCAAATAAAGCTATATACATTATTTAAGACTCCCAGCCTGGCTATAAAAAAACAACATTTTTCTGAGTTGTCATGAATCTCAGGATTTCCATTGGTCAGTGTAGAGTCTGTGCCCATTTCTGACCAATTCAATACCCCAAGATCTAAGTTTCGGCTGAGAAAATTTCTTATATAACCTCAGTGCTAGGACAGAACACTATCTCAACAAAAAAAAATCAACCAACTTAGATGTAGGATGTTGTGATAACAATACACAGCAGCCCCTTTATAATTCTTCCAACCCCCCACCCCCGTTACAATGATAATCTCAGTATAACGCTCATAGGACCCGACTCCTAAAACGAAAATAGTATTTTTGGCCAAGGATATAAAAAAAATTTCATGCATATTTATAAGTTATAACGCACCGTATCTGATATAATGTTTGCTCAATGTGACAAATACAATAAACAAAGTAATCATGACACTTATGAGCGCAGAAAGTGTGAAAAGCATACACAGTTTAGCGTTAATCCGCTCTTATGTTGTTTTACCTGTCGAGCAGTCAGGCATCAAATTGTAAAATCCAAATTCATATTGTAACTAGGAAATAAATGGCGTTTGATTAACTAATGGACACAACTAAAGCTGGAAGCTTTTACTTAAACTGTAATAGCTAACTGTTTACATTTGTGATGTATGTTTTTCTTTTGGAAGTTTTCTGTTTCTTTTAAATATGATTAGTATTATTTAATATATATTTACATTATTAAAATGTTTTAGAAAAATATAATGTAAATACTCACTGAATGGTTAGTAAAAATTGTAAGCGTTATATGTATCAGCCAAGGGTGGGGTAATTTCACAATGAGTTTTTATGATCATAACCTTGTTATAAAGCAGTGTAGAGGCCTTAGACCCCAACATGAGCATTAAAACATGGCTACAGTGTATATATAAGCATTATTTTCCACTCAGCCATAGATGCCTTCTCAAAATCAAAATTTGTATCTTAATCTTTACCATATATGATAAATTTCTATTATTTAAATTCATTTATCAATGCCTTCTAATTAACAAGAGCACCAAATAATCACTTTTGACAAAAGTTCAAAGTTAAAAAGGGGCATAACTCAAAGAATATAACTTAAAATTATTATTATCATTATTCAGAATAATGTCCCTTTGTCCAAAAACTTCACATTGACAGAATACACAAGGAACTAGAAATGTGTCCATAGGACACGGGTGCCCCCACCGCGCCACTGTTCTGTCAATCTTTTTACTAAGTCAACGGAAATAACTCTACAAATACTGGATAAATCCACAAGCGAAACCCCAGGTGCAAATCTAAATATGCTGAGCAACCTGCCCATAAGGTTTAATGACTCTATGTCAAATCCTTTTTGAGTAACTTGCTTTCAAAGTCAAGGGCAATGACTCTAAAAATACTAAATAATCCAGACGAAAATACCTGGTGCACAACAACACATGCTGATCAACATTCCTGTTAAGTTTCATGACTCTAGGTCAAATACTTTTTGAGTTACGTGCGACACAAGTTGAAAATTGCAAAAAAATTACTAAGTCAAGGGCAATAACTCTAAAAATACTAAAAATATCCAAACAAAAATACCCAGGTTACACATACTACACATGCTGATCAACATTCCTGTAAAGTTTCATGACTCTAGGTCAAATACTTTTTGAGTTACTTGCGACACAAGTTGAAAATTGCAAAATTTTACTAAGTCAAGGGCAATAATTCTAAAAATACTAAATATATCCAGACGAAAATACCCAGGTGCACAACTACACATGCTGATCAACATTCCTGTAAAGTTTCATGACTGTAGGTCAAATACTTTTTGAGTTACGTGCGACACAAGTTGAAAATTGCAAAATTTTACTAAGTTAAGGGCAATAACTCTTAAAACACTAAAATTATCCAGACGAAAATACCCAGGTGCACAACAACACATGCTGATCAACATTCCTGTAAAGTTTCATGACTCTAGGTCAAATACTTTTTAAGTTACATGCGACACTAACTGAAAATTGCAAAATTTTACTAAGTCAAGGGCAATAACTCTTAAAATACTAAAAATATCCAAACGAAAATACCCAGGTGCACAACTACACATGCTGATCAACATTCCAGTAAAGTTTCATGACTCTAGGTCAAATACTTTTTGAGTTACGTGCGACAAAAAAGTGAACGGACGGACGGACGGACAAGGTAAATCTAAATGCCCTCCACTCAAGTGGGGGCACAATAAAAGCTGTATATTCATAACTTTTAAAATCTTTGAATATGGCTTCATTAAAAAAAATTCAAAACAATGATGACAACAGTAACGACGCAGCGATCTTGACTTTTTCTTTAAAACAGACAAGATAACAAGAGGGCCATGATGGCCCTGAAGTCGCTCACTTGTATATAGGCCCGTTTAAGCTGGGCCAGTTTAAACCCCAGGGCTTTTATTTGAACAAACTTGGAAGACAACCATCAGAAGATGTTTCATGCTAAACATCTAAGGTCTAGCTCGTTGGGTTTTTTAAAAGAAGATTTTTTCAAGTTTTTTTCTTTACACATATAGTTAAAAACAATGACACACCTGGGGCAGGGCCAGTTTTGACCCAAGGGCTTTTATTTGAACATTCTTTGTAGACACCTACTAGAAAAATTTTCATGCTTAATATCTAAACTCTAGCTATTCGGGTTTTTTCAAAGAAGATTTTTAAGTTTTTGCTATACACATAAAAGGAAAATCAATTTCCCCTGGGGCGGGACCAATTTTGACCCCAGGGCTTTTATTTGAACAAACTTTGTAGACACTCACTAGAAAATGCTTCTTGCTTAATATCTAAACTCTAGCTATTTGAGTTTTTTTCAAAGAAGATTTTTTAAGTTTTTGTTATACACATATAAGGAAAATGAATGACCCCTGGGACGCGGCCAATTTTAACCCCAGGGCTTTTATTTGAACAAAGTTGGTAGACACTCACTAGAAGATGTTTCATGTTTAGTATCTAAACTCTAGCTATTTGTGTTTTTTCAAAGAAGATTTTTTAAGTTTTAGCAATACACATATAAGGAAAATCAATGACCCTCGGGGCGGGGCCAATTTTGACCCCAGGACTCTTATTTGAATGAACTTCGTAGACATCCATTAGAACATGTTTCATGCCAAATATCTTAGCTCTAGCCCTTTGGGTTCTTTAAAGAAGATTTTTTACGTTTTTACTATATGCATATAGGGAAAATCAATGACCCCCTGGGGCGGGGCCAATTTTGACCCCAGGGCTTTTATTTGAACAAACTTGGTAGAAACCCATTAGTAGATGTTTCATGCTAAATATCTTAGCTCTAGCTCTTTGGGTTCTTTAAAAGAAGTTTTTTAAGTTTTTACTATATGCATATAGGGAAAATCAATGACCCCCTGGGGCGGGGCCAATTTTGACCCTAGGGCTTTTATTTGTACAACCTTGGTAGACACTCACTAGAAGATGTTTCATGCCAAATATCTAAGCTCTAGCTCTTTGGGTTTTTTAGAAGAAGATATTTATTTTTTTTTCTTTTGGTTGCCATAGCAACCAGAGTTCTGCATGGAATTAAATTCTTTGAACAATTTTCAAAGGTGACTACCAAAGGAACATTCCTGTGAAGTTTGGATGAAATTGGCTTAGTGGTTTATGAGGAGATGTCATTTAAAGTAAAAGTTTACGGACGGACGATGGACGGACGGACGCCGGACGAAAAGCGATCACAAAAGCTCACCCTGTCACTTTGTGACAGGTGAGCTAAATACACGCGATTTACAGAGCACTCCTTCTCTTTTATGTATAAATATATATTTTACAGACCTAAAACCTTGATCTCATGCTGCAATTTGTAGGAATAAAATCTATTCTGCAAAAACAACAACTGAATTTCCTCCTTCCATCCAGCTGTTTATATTTCATTAAAACCATCAATATATCAAGATTATTTAGCCTGAGCTCTATGATGGATAGTTCGTAAAGCCCTTTGGGACTAAATTGTCTTAATGTTCGTCTTCTGCCTTGCTTCGTCGGGCCCTTGTAGGTGATTTTCTTGTTGCTCTGTCTTCCTTTAGGACATTGAGTACTTTTGTTATGGTCATTGGGTTTACTTTTATATGTTTCTACATGATCATTTTAGTGTTTTACTTATTTAACCTTTTGTAACCATGACAACTGTTAGAATTTCACTTGGCGGGGATTCATTTTATTTACACTGTCTCGTTTATAGGAACATGGTGGGGCTAAGAGCGAGGTTTGGTGCACCATTAACCGGTTTAAACTCCCCAGCAGTCATTATTATGCTGCTGACCGTTCCAAGGCGGCGCCCCACTGTGTTCCTCAGATGTATGTCTATGTTGTTTCATACTGTTTTGGTGACACTTTTGCTTGTGTCCCTTGTTTGTTTTCTCGTCTACGGTAAGTATCTTCCCCATTGCCTCTAGTTTTTATTTCTTTGATTATCCCCCCCCCCTTCCCCCGGTCTTCTGTCCCCCTTCCCCTTTGTGGGCCTATTATTATTTTCTTTGAATTCCTAATCAGTTACAAATTATTTATCATTTAATGATTAACGTGTCGTTGCCCTGTCCTTTTTATGTTTGGGGTCCGCCTGGGCTCCTTGCCGTTGGTTCTTGTTGCTGGGTCATGTGGGGGTTGCGTTCACTGAACGCCGCCTTTCCTTGTTGATCTTGTTTATCATATATTATTTGTTATGGTATCATTTTCATTTCCTCTAATGTTAATGACAAACACAGGGGATTGTTTTTATAACTCTTCTTATAACAACATTTATAATGCCGGTTATTTGATGTCAATAAATCAAAGGTTGCTCACTACTTTGAATGGAAATAAAATTTGAGGCCCTTTGTGGCAATGGGTGATATCAACTGACAGGCAGAAAACAAACAAAAAAGCAAAGAAAAACAAAAACCAAACAATTATGTGATTGTTATTTGCTACAAATTTTTAATCCCTACTGTATTTCCTGGAAATCGTATTGACTTTTCTGTCATCATAAAATTGCAATTGTTCAATTAAAGCAGCAAAATTGTAAATTTTAATTCAGAAATAGAATGTATATAACAGCTTAACAAGAAAAGAGCAACAAAAAAATTGTTTCATAATTCAGTGAATTAACTTTTTCTGCAGTATTAATTACATAGTTACACAGAAGATCAAGTTTAGAGCAGCATGCCTCCAGACTCATCCTTATTTCATGATATTCTTTTTTAATGTATTAAAAAGTAAAGTATTGTCAAGTGAACAAAAGAAGTATTTTACACATTGCAAACCATGAAAATTACCAAACATATGTGAGAATATGCAAAACTAGCCCTTTTACTGTTTAAGTGACGCAGTAGACATATATATAAATATAAATATATGCTGGAAATCAGTCATTTATTGCACATAACATGTAAATTATCTATTAAATTGTGTATATTTTTACTTTTCTTTAAATCTTAGTACATTTTACACAAGGCTGATTTTCTTGAAATAATATGGCTCATCTGGAGACATGTACCTCAAAGCTGTCATATTCAATACTATTTAAAAGGAGGACTTAAATTGATAAATTTAAGTTTTAAAAAAACAGTTTGAATGTGTAGGCTGACTGGGTAGAAATTTCTACTTTCTATTAGCAATCTGGATAGACAGATAAACATGAATACTGTAACACCAAAGGATACTCCTGTTTATAGTAAAGTACAAAACAGAAACTAAAAGGCCTCTTCCCAATTGAAATTTTCCATAAAATAATGCAGTTTTCTCAAAAATCTGAACTAAAACCTGCTTTTTTATTTCCCAAATTAGCAATTTTAGCGATAATTTTTCCAAAAATCAAGAGGATAAGGCCTCTTCCCAATTAAGTGAGAAAAATCACTGACTATATGCCTCATCAAAAAGCTTCATGTGTTTTACAAAGCACAGTAAAGTTTGCTGAGCATCCAACACTCACCTCCTCCAAACTGAAGAGTACTCCATCAATGGCAGCACCAAAGGCCACACGTACTCCTGCAGCAGATGCAGCTGATAACACCTTAAATACAGACAGACAATGATAAATAATACAACACCATGGTAAGATCCTGCCTATTAAATCAAAGAATCAAGTGTTAAATGCACTGACTAGATAACTCAAAATCATGAATTCAAATTACACATAGTCTTGAAGTTTACCTTGTTGTTTGGAAAAAAGTCAAGCCCCTAATACTGTAAAGGTCATCATTTAGTGAATTATTATATGAGATCTCAAATGCCACTTTGCGAATTACCTAAGGCACAAGTGGGCACCAGAGTAAAACCATTAATCTTCTGTAAGCTATTTTGCAAGCTTCGTCAAATGAAAAAATCAACTGTCCTTGGCAAGATTCAAGTTTACAGTGGTATAGACTTTATATACAGGTGTACAAGTTGTTTATATACAGTTATGTACATTGCATTTGTATTCATCAACATAACTCTAATTATATTAGTACCATGATATCCCTTGCGGCAGTCATTTCAAGATGTTTAGAAAAGTTTTAAAATTTTAGCAATTTTTATAGCAAAAGGCTTTAAGATCCTAAACCTTTAGCATGCTGATGGCAACCTAATATACGCATGAAACCAGTGCAAACCAAGATCATCGGACATCTATGCCGTGTGATGCCTGCACAGTTTGCTTTTCAGTTAGTATATATTTTAAAATCTTCCTTAAAATGATGAACTGTTTTGTCCAGATTGAATGATGAACAAGTTCATTTAAGATATTAAACATGGTAGGGGTTAAATGTCTTATTTTTAACCTTCAATTCTTTGGTCATTCAGCTATCTCTCCTATCTAAACAACACAATGTTTAAACTTGGTCTTTCTTCAATGCAAGATTCTATCTTCCTTGTAAACTATAACTATGACAAATTGAATATTCTTGGAAATAACAATTAACTGTCTACATTTTTCCTAGATATAAATATATACGTTTCAACTGGAGATAATTGTATATGTTCCAGAGATATTCAGGATGATCTAAGAGCTAGAATCTGCGGCTATTATATCAATTTGTACACTGCCACTACAAAACAGAGATGATAAATTGTCTGCAACACACTGCAGACTTAAAATGACTTATACAGGGTCACATTAAAACATTTCGCAATGGTTTAGTAAAGAAAACATTCTTGTGACATTAAAATGAGAAATACCATGTACAAAAGTTCAGCAATAACAAACATGTTTAAACAAAACTAAATGTTATCAAGATATTAAACCTACAAAAAAAGACAACAAATGTATTACCTCTCTTTTTTTGGCTTCATTACTGCCATATTTTGGGAACAAGTACGAGAAAATGTTTCCACAGCAACAGGCAACATGAACATAGGGTCCTTCCTTGCCGAGGCTCAAACCTGCAGCTACTGACAGCATCATACCCACTGACTTGGTCAGCAGAGTCCATTTACCCAGATACCCACGAATAATGAACCCACTAAGTATGGTTTTAATCTGGAAAGTACAGAGAAGAGCTTATAATGTAGATACAGTTTGATGCAGATCCTTGGTCCCATATAGTAATAACTTGTGTTTCAGGGATCGCAGGTTTGATCCCCCACTCCTCTATTAACGTAACTTATGGTCTTTAGGATGAGATTTTATAACCTAGACATCATGTATAATGGTTCTACACAGTACACATCAAAGAACCAGCGTTGCCTCTGAAACTAGGCAACTACTGCATCATACACTACCCTGAAAATAACTACTAACTTTACAGGGTGCTTCCCAATGAGATCAACCACATATGACAGTAAACAAACTGGCAAATAATGCCAGCAGCAAATCCTACAGTACTTGTTGTTCATTTGGACTTATTGACAGCACTGTAGGTAAGAAAATATTTGCAATGTCTTTAAACAGTTATCCTTAATATTTTACGACTTTACTAACCATACCTTAAGCAAGAGCTTTTATTTTCAACAGAAACTCTATGTATCCATCCCTTCACTTATTTGACATAGATGATTTAAAATCCAATTCTTTAATCACTTTGTTATATTTCTCCAATGTTTTTTTAAAGTAAAATAAGTATTTTAAATAAGCCTAGAGATGTAAAAAGAGGTATCATTTCTAAGAAATCAAATTAACTTTGAAGGTAACATAATTCATATATCTTGAACTATCTTACCTCAGGAATACCAGAGCCACAAGCATAAGGAGCAAATACACGAACAAACATGGCTGCCGTGAAGGCGAACAAACAACCCCAGACGATGTAGAAGAAATATTTGATGATATATGACCCTCCTCCTGATGATTTTATACCCACCATTTCTGCCCAGGAATACCACTGAAATGACAAATTACTATCTGTTATATTCATACTGAAAATACTAACAAAATATTTCCTTAATTATTTCAGTTTCATCAATATTAAATAGCATAAGAAACAGAAATATTCAGAGTGAGACTATTTCTTTTACTTCTACACCTTCACAACAAAGTTTACCCCTTCCCATGCTAAATTCATTTATCTTAAATGGACTTGCCAATCTTTAATTCTGGACTAAACCATTCATCATACATGTATTATGGTAACATTTCAAAGTATAAATTGACTGTATAGATGTTTAAGACAAAACAAATTTTATCTGATTTAATTATCATGATACATTGTAAATCGTTTCGGCAAATATCAAGCCTTCAACAGATACTCAGTTTAAACTAAATATACAATTACATTTTACCAACCTGATGAGTTCGAGTATTGTCAATACTTGATTGTAAAACTAGAGCCTGGATAATGTAGAACTTTCTAAGTTAAAAAGGGGCCATACTTCTGGCAAAATTCATGATAGAGTTATGGCCCTTGGACAGTTACCTTCTATTGTGCTCCCAAATAAATGTGTGAAGTTTCAACAAATTCAGATTCCCTTCAGTAGTTTATGAGATAAAAACCTACATGCGAAAAAACTTCACCAAAGTGTGACTCTTGATGATTACAATAGCTCTCCTTATTCATCAAATAGTAAAGCTATAAATAAACTGACGTACCTGTGAGCATCGTTCCTCGTCTAACGTTGTATCATTGGCCGACCAGCAGCACTGCTCTCTATTTAACCAGAATGCATCTCTACAAATACCTTCCTTAATATCCGACAACCATGATGCACCTATATCTATAAGACCCGCTAATGCACCTGTACAAATAACAATAATAATAATAATAAGGGAAAATTGCAATTGTTTCATTTTTTATGAGCTATAGCCATAGGTAAAGCTTGTTCCTTAATTGATCAATTTTACCAATTCAATTAAAGTTGATAGTAAAAAATGTCTAATAACTTTTTTTTTTAAATCCTCATTTGTGGTGAAATCTATCAAGAGTTATAAGAAAAAAGCTGCTGAGAGCAAAGTGAAAGTAAAGATGGAAGGCAGTATGATATATGGCCAAGGATTTCACACTTTAACATGGAAGCACATACAACCCAGATTATTTCCCTTTTTAAACTGACCGAACATTTAATCTTTGCTACATATATGTCATGCATAAAACTGTTTATGATACCATATGTGTCAGCTTTCATTCACATGTTTACTTTTGAAAACAATTTATGTATCTCACAAATTTGTGATGTTTTTTATGATAAAAACATCAAAAGGTATGTAACATTAATTAAAATTTAACTTCTTTACAAATGCCCAGATGTCACACAATAAACCTAGTTCTAGATAAAAACACTGCCTCACGATTCTTCTATATCACTACAAGAAACCTACTCAATTACAGATTGTTTAAAACTCATCTGGTAAAAATATGAATAACTCCAGAAGTTAACATTTTAACTTTTGACAGATCTTCTAATTTGAAATTGCTGAGATCTTCAGTAGTTTGTTTCTGTTATTCTGGTTTAGGTCTGTGTTAAACCTCTGAATGCTTGCTTTGGTGATTAAGGACCTATACCTCCATTTGACCAGAACTCATTTAACTATCAGCTACTCAAAAGATACTGAAAGCCTTTTTATGTACATTGTCTGAATATTCTATATTCAAAGCAGGATAACATCATAGTGTGATTATTCAGCAGGGTACAATATTAGTTATAAAGATTTTTTGACAGGTTATATGGCCCTATATAACAGCTGTTTGTATATAGCTGCTCTGGTTATATTAAAAACAAACTTATATAATCTGTCAAGAATCTTTATAACAAATTTATAATACAGGAAACTTTTTTTTTTTTAGGAAAACATGAAATTACTTTAGAATTTCACAGCAGCCATTTAAACAATGACAAGCTATGTTACAAATGTGCAGTATTATAAAATATCATAGACAAGCTACTGCTCTTCTTGGGATCAAACTACCAACTTCTTCGAAATATTCTCTTTATTCTTGTTGAAATTATCTAACAAGATTCCATGTTGATCTGTTAGCCATTTATAACCTGTATAAATGCTGTGTTTTACCAAGCTTTTAAGGATGTCTAAGTAAATAACTTCACCCTGTTATTGATTTTTTCATTCCAAGCTTTAAATTTTCGCAGCCATTCTTACTTGTGATAACAATACTCTGTTGTAAGTTATTATTCTTTTATTATTCAAGTTCTGTGAGTTTTTATGTAGAGGAGTTAAGCAACATGAACAACATCGGTATTGCATATTTGAGACTCATGCAAAACACAAAACTTTGTAGTACCCAGTAAGTTCCCTTTCTGTGCTAGCTGTATTAGTTTTTACTCTATCATTGATAGTTCTTAGAAGTTTTTTTTATATCTTTGAGGCAAATTAAAGAAATCATATCAATTAACACACTGTGTCACATACAACTTTGTTTTGTTTATATATCTCATAGACAATAATATTATTATAATATAAACTTCCCACCTTTAATGCTGCTGAGGAATGATTGTTTTCATTAATTCAGTGACAAAAGTGTCGTGTAAGTATTAGTTGGCTGGAAAACTCTTTAAATTCACGAAAGATAAAACAGTAGATACAAAAGTCAAAATTTTGAAATGGATACAGGCAAACAGTCGACACTCAGACTATACTAGACTGCTACAGAGATGAGTTATCTAACCATTGTTTAAGTGTATTAATTTAAGACAGAATGAAACCCTGCAAATTAATATCTAATCCTCAACATCTGCTGCACAGCAGAATGAAACAAATTATTCATGTAACAGAACTATTTTGCATGTCAATTAGGTAAAAAAAATCATTTATCTTAAAAAAAAATTCTTAAGCTAAAAAAATGCCTATTTAATTTTGGGAAATTTTAGTGTTGTCACCACAAACGTATTAGGAAAACATTTAAAACCTATTAAAACAATCACTTTTTTTCAGAAAAAACTTCAGTCATGTAGAAATGTTTTTCTTTCTTTATTTTAATTTTTATGCTATGGAAGCAAAATTGTAGACACTAGTATACAATAATGTTTATTTCCACACATCTTTTACACATTCTATTTTGTTTTGTTTCTATGTCATACACAAATTAAAAAGCCTTAATTATAAAGATTTTAAAAAAAAGAATTGGGATACTGTATAATACTTCAATACATTCTTCTCTATAATCTCCTATTAAATGTGCAAACAATATTCTAAACATATCTATTACATTGGATAAGCAACTTTGGTCACGTGACCACAAAAGTCAACGTACTCGGCCAAAATAGCTCAGCTCAGGTAGATTTTTTGTGATTATTTTTCTTTCGAGGCGATTTAAATTATGCAATATAGACTACCGACCGCGGCATTTCCGATGCTTTCAAAAAAATGCATTTGGTGTCGTCTAACGTTTTGTATTTTCTGAAAACATTCAAACAATATTTACAATTTGTCAATGACAACGTACACACTATTGTGTAAAAATGTTGATAATAACTTAATAAACGATCTACGTAAAATTTCACGTTTTAAATGTATATGAGAATGTCTTAATGAAAAAAGAACGGTTTCTTGCTGTGGGTTTTTGTATTTACATGTTTTTAAAATGTGTCCAACTTACAGAAACTATGGAGCAATATTCAACCTGATGTCTAATATAGTAGATAAATAAGGAATATATCGGTATAAGATATATATGTCTTATATGCAGTTTCCTTTATCTTTTTATTTGGGGTTTTAACATTTCTTCTAATGAATCTGAGGGAGTTATTTCTGATTAATAAATGAAATGTTATCTCTCCAAAACTTAATTTGCTCTCTGCTTTCAGTACAATTTTTATGTATGATGCACTGACTATATCCATACTTAGGTATCTTGTTCCTTTTCTCTGAAATGCTGAGTAGGAATGAAAATTCTGTTTCCCGTATGCTCCAGACGTCCCTGGCCTACCCCATGGTGACAATGTTCCAGCCAAACTTGGTGTACTTGATTGAGAATTGTTACCATCAAAACCAGAAGGAACATAACTCGAACTTTTTGACATGTTCGTGTAACGTCTCCTGTTACGTAAAGCCCTGTTCTCAGCCTTGCCAATTTTTTATTCGTCTTCACTGTCGGAAGCGATAGGATAACTCTCATACTGCTGAACAGTCTGGCAACCCCCTTCTGAAGAGTCTGCTATTCTTATCAATTTATTGCGTTTCTTTGTCTTATCGTCAACTTCTTTCAAAAGTTCATTGGCGTATTTCAACGTTTGAAATAGCCCAGGAAATGTGAGAACATGTATCGGCAATTTCACTATTGAACGCAAACTGAATTTTATTACCCTTGTTCTTCCATGGTTCAATTTTTTTTACTTCGTTAGCCACGTTTAAATTATTTCCACGAACGTCCTCTCTCAAAGAGTTCAAATCTCGTCTTTGTTCCCTTCAGCAGAATTTCTTGAAAGTATCATTAGCCATAACAAATAGAGAAAAATAAAATGTCTGACAAAATGTTGCTAGTGTGACTACTCAACGCTGAATGACTTATCTCATTGTTTACTTGTTATGGTCAAAACTGACCAGTTCTTAACCAATCAGAGGAAATTATTTTCCCGCTAATTCGCTACGCTTTAAAAACGCGGGAATAATACATTTTCATCTTCAGCATAAATGTGTGTTTGTGAATATGCTCCCTTAGTGTAAACCCTACCGCCAAATCAAATTCCCTAATTACTCGGCAGAAAAGCTTGTAATGGTCAAGGCCATAGCTACCTTGACTCATTGACCTCAAAATCAATACAGATCATCTTCTATTTATAAGTAAACTACACACCACATTCTAGGTCTGAAAGCCAAAGCATTTTTAAATTATTTATTAGACAAATATGAGGTAACCTTTCCTTTAATAAACTTAACATTAAACAAAAGGTACCATGAGCTAGTCGTGACTAATCCCCTAATCAAATCTTAGGGCTGTAGATCAAAGCATTTTCAAGTTATTGGTTGGCTGCCACAGTCACATTTGAAAAGATTATTTCAAATTTGTTAATAACTTATGCTAATATCTAATGTCTGTCCCAAATAAACTACTCAAAATTTGCTAAGGATCATCTTTTTGACATTGCCTATTTCAGTCCTATTATCATCATATTTAAATCATATTTCCGCTAACGATACACTTGTACGGGGACTTCATAATCGTGTACTTAAGTTATCGATTTGTCATGTACACCTTTCACGATAAGCACGCGGAAAACCATACCCATGGAAATTTGGTGTTTTATGACCATGTGCTTTCACTTAAACGTGTACAAGCAGCAAGACTTCTTTCGTTTTATTGTAAAACTGTGTTCGAAATTAACAAACTATGGCAAATCGACAGGTTAGACGTCTTCTTAGTGAACATGAGATGAACAGAGGTATTGAAATGTTGGAGACCTGCCGGTCAAAAAGGCAAGTTGTCCATGTCCTTGGGGTATCCCAGAGCGTTGTCTCCAGCATGTGAAACCGATTCCAAATGACTTGAAATGTCTTACAGGACCACGCAGAGGTCGGGAACGTTCAGCGACTCAAGCCCAGGACCGAATTATTGTCCTTCAGGCAAAGGTGCGAACTTTCTCGAACGCTACGACCTTAGGTAACGACTTTCAGAATGCAACTGCTGTGCGTGTAAGCACACAACAGGTTGCATGATGATGGGTTGAGGTCACGGACACCAGCAATTAGCATTCCTTTGACACAACGTCATATTCAAGAGCGTTTGCAATGGGCGCAGACTCATGTCACATTGGCAGTTAATGATTGGACCCCGGTCCTCTTCACTGCTGAGTCAAGGTTTTGTGTGGACTTCACGACAGACGGGCTAGGGTTTGGAGAAATCCAAATTAATGCTTAGCTCCGGCATGCGTTGCAGAACACGACCGTTTTGCCGGGGGTTCAGTCATGGTGTGGGCGGGAATAAGCGCTCAGGGGAAAACGGACCTACACATCATTGAAAATGGTACACTGACGGCAGTAAGTTATGTCAATGAAATCTTAGACGTCCATGTACGCACATACGCTGGCACAGTCGGCCCTGATTTCATTCTTTTGGATGACAACGCCCGTGCACACAGAGCCCACATCACAAACCGATATCTTGATGAGGCAACTATAGTCTGCATGGATTGGCTAGCGAGGTCCCCGGATTTAAGTCCAATTGAGCATGCTTGGGATATGCTGCAGAAAGCCTTTTTTCACGCCACGCCCAACCAACAACAGTTCAGGAGCTAAGACATGCACTCATAGAGGAATGGGCCCAGATTCCTCATCACAAGGTCCGCAGCCTCATCAGCAGCATGCGACGGCGATGCCAGGCCGTAATTAATGCCTGCAGACACCATACTCGGCATGAAACACCTTACGCTAACCATGATTTTTTTATGTGCTCTCAAAAATGTCGCCCAGCACACTCTTTCCGTAACATGCACACGTCAAGGAACACTTCCATTGTCATTATTTTCATAAAAATCAATTCCTTACTAATTATATTTAATTCGTTTTAATAAATTTTCACATTTATTACAAATACACAAAAGTAACGCACTGTAGAAAAAGTGATCCTTAGCAAATTTTGAGTAGTATATAAGGACTATAGGCCAATGATTTGATAAGCTTTAAGTGGTCAATATCTTTGAAACCATGAACTTTGATCTCACAATCAAAAGAAGCCATTTTAGCATGGAGAAAAAAGGTTTTAGGAAACACATTATCCAAGTCCAAATTTGACCCAAAGCCAGAATTTTGGCTCAAGCCAATTATGAAAATTATATATGAAAGAGGCTGTTTTTACTATATGCATGTAGGGAAAGAAGTAAGATACACTATCCCCTGGGGCAATAACATTTTGACCCTATGGCCATAATTTGAACAATCTTGGTAGGGGTTCACGTTCAAATATTTAAGCACTCGCCATTGAGTTAAGAATTTTTTTTCCGAACAGTAACTGTTTATACAGGGATGAATTGAATATAAGTGGGATTTCCATTGGCCATTCTAAAAATTACAAACTAAAATCAGGAAATCTCATTGCCCATTCTATATTCAATGCAAAATATAAAATATATCTCTGAAACGTATGCATGTTTTAATTCCTAAATAATCGAAAGGACGTTCAAAAACAAACTTTCTTCTTAAAATGTACATTTTACAAAAGAGTTAAATTGTTATGTTTTGTCACGGACCTAAATCATCATCGATAAAATGAGAATGAGAATTTGCACTTAAATTACTGTCATTATTTATCAAGCTTTTAGCGGATTCAAAACTATGAACTAGCATATGGAAGCAAAAACATGTTTACTTCGGCAGAGTATCATTATAAAGACAGTTTTTGTGTGTTTTAAGTGTAAACATTGTATCCGTGTTGTAGAAGGGTTGCCTCATGGGCATCAGAACTGCAGTCACCATTTAATCCTGCATGATCGTAAGATGCCACTAAATGGGTTCGAATAATTGAAGTCTATGTATCTCTGAGCTCTAGCAGTTGAGATGGTTTTATTGTCCTTCCTTCCTTGTTAATAAACGTCCCTTGAAAATTCAAAGGGCTTGACTACACAAGAACAAGACCAATGACTGCCAATTTATGTTGGCTCCTATAAGCTACAAGTAAACGTTCATGCTTGGACGAAAGCTGTCCAGTTAACTCAAAAGGTAGAGCGTAAGACTGTGAACTAGGCGACCAGGGTTCCATTCCCAGATGGTGCAGTTCAATTTCTCCTTCCTATAGTCATTCACACAGTACCTCTGCCCTGGTATGTAAAGAAGTTATCAGTTCTTTGTAAAAGTGAAGGCAACTAGTACTGATAAACTGCTCGACAGCCTGCCAAGAAAATATGCGGTAGCTGAACTCTGTTAAATTTAACGTTCCTTACTGCTGTGATCCAGACTAAAAACTACCACATATCTAAACTACCAACAACACCACCATATTTCACGTGAAGACAACTTTATATTGACATATACAATGAAAAGAAACATTTTCCTTACATAATCGAAAGAAAAGACAACTCTTTAAATCACATCAGTTATCAGTTTAATAATGGAATAATTTCACTAAAGACAAAACATTCAATACGGGTACTCCAATTACAATACCTACATGTGTAAACATTTAAAATACAAATGACCTTTGATATTTGACCTTCTCATCTGACATTATCTTTGTAATTAATGTGAAATTTAATGAGATTCAGAGATTATTTACCTAATAATTGAAAATCCACAGATAATATTGGCTAACCTGTCTCTAAACTGTGGAAAATGCGTATCACATATTGGTTCCAGCAGGTTATAGGTTATACATGTAATTGTTACTATTTCAAAAGTAAAATGGTCATCTAGTTTATCATAACTGTCAAAATATTATAAATGGATGTAATAGATAAAAACAATGGTGCTTGAATTTAGATTTGAAAATATGGCTGTGAAAACGTCAATTATGACATAATAAATAATTCAAATAAGGTATTTCAACAGGTAATGCTTCAAAAAGGCAGAAAATAACATAAAATCTTAATGTGTACTTTAGACATAAACACACATATCTGACTTCAAGCGTAAGTGAAGATAACTGTGACAATTATTAAGTCAAATTACACTAAGAGAGTTTATCACCGGGCTTAAATAAAAATCGTTTTTGAAAATGAAACAGAATGTTTAAGTTTCTTTCTGAAGCATAAATAATGAGTTGTATGTTTGGGGAATATTCCTTTATCAAATCTATGTCTTGCCATTATTTTTCCTAACAATGTGCGAGTATTAACCTCATATATACGTTAACATGTAAAGGTATCCAGTCCATCAACAAATCGTTGAAATTTAGAATTCTTTCAGATGATTTTTAGTCATTTATTTTTTTTCTAAAAAACCTTTAATCGGTGATACAGATACAAACTTTTTAGGTTGACAGTGTTTCACCATTTAACCAATAGATACAGGAACATTTAGCATACTTTTTATTCAAAAATTATTTTTTGGTACTCAATTTTAAATGGTATTCAACCACTGTACAAATTTGACCAAAATATGTCAAAATTGATAATAAATTCAATCTCAGAAGTTCCAGGGAAGATGTCAAAATATACAGAATCACAGGGGATCAAAGTAATATCTCAAAATAAGTTTATCACAAGAGACACAGAAATATTAAAGATAAACAAACAAAAAGAAAACAGAATTACAATGGAATACATGTATCTCAAAATTATCCAAATGAATAACTAGAACCCAGGGAAGATTTCAAAATTACTAAAATATATAGAGGCGTAAATTACCCAAAGATATCAGTATTTCATAAATGACTTGTTTTTGTTGCAACATGGCATATTGGCAATCTTCTCGCTCGGCGATTTGTTACAACAGAATTTTTACAATTTAGGTGTAACTTTAATGTGTAACTGAATGGTTTAATTTCAAATTGCAAATTGGCAAAGCTTACATTTCCTCGCACCTTTATCTCAGAATTTTACTCTCTGTTTTTTGAATATCAACATACTACAAATATGAATAAATCATTCTTTAATTTGATCTCATTTTTTTTTTCAATTTCATAATTCCCTTACATATAATACAACTTAAATGTTTATAATTTTAAACTGTACCCACAAACTTTCAATTTTAGTCTCAACAAATAAAAAATATCTGTGTCAAATTTCACAACATTCTACAAATTAGAGTGATTGTTTCATAATTCAATTATATAAGTAAAGAACTCTGATAAATAAAACCCAGTAGTATAACATAACTTGAAGGTAGATAAATATTTAATGGAATGCTAAATGTAATTTACAATAATACAGTCACGTCATGATTCAGTCACACACAAAATTATTATTTTTCACATGATCATGATTTTATGACAAAGCCTTACAGTGCCATCTTCTCAATTTCTCTGGGAACTTTGGCACAACAGTGTACAACAGGTTTACAAGCTTTATTGGTGTTACACTGTGTACATTTAGTGCCTTGTTAAATATATACTGTGTATACCATGTAATCATTTTGCACAGTACCACATTGTGTACACCAGGGAACCAGTTGTAATAACATTTCACTGTGTACATCAGGTTACTATTTTGCACAGTATTACACTCTGTACACCTGGTAACCATGTTGTATAACATTACACTGTGTACACCTGGTAACATGTTGTATAACATTTCACTGTGTCCCAGGTAACCTGTTTTTAACTTTTACTGTGTATACCCGGGGCCATGTGTATAAATTTTACTGTTAATCGGGAACATTTTGAACTATGAACCGTGTACACCTGTAACCCTGTTTTTTTAAAATTTCACGTGTATACCTGGTAAGTATACGTTATTGTTGCTACATGTGAAAAGTAGGGGACCGTATGCATATCCCTTTTACTTTTTTATAAATCACTATTATCTTTTTTTTTCGCACTAACTGTGCCCCGGTATGAACAGTTTCAGCATTTAAATATGTAAGCAGGGCAAAATAATTTTCGTTGCAGCTGATTAATTTTTTATTGTCTTGAAACATCCCCTAAGCTCATCTTAATTAAAAAAAAACACTGTGTACAAAAGGGTAATTAAAATTAATGTACTAAATGTTTTGAAATTACTATGTGTACAACAGGTAAGCATGTTTTAACATAATTACACTACGTACACAATAAACATGTTGTACATATAACACTGAGTACAACAGGTACCCCATTTTTACATCATTACTTTCTTCCACCAAGTGAGCTGGTAATACAGAGCAAAGCTTAAGATGTACATAGATTGCAAATTTTTTCATAACAATGCATAGTGTACATTGTAAACTATGAACAGCAGGTTATCATATGCTTCATCATTACATATTCTGTTCAACAAAAAAAATAAAACATCCAGCCCTTTACTATTTACAATAGGTAAACATATCTTTTTAAATTCTTCACTGTGCACAACTGGTTGATATATTTCTCGGCTTTACACTGTGTACACCAATATTACAGCACTGTGCTTAAAACAGGTAATCATACAGTTCAAGTATTACAATGTGTAAAATTAAGTTGCACAAATTACAGTGTTGCACGTTTTCCATAACTACCCATTGAGTAGGCCCGGCGACACACAGATAAACACACTGAAAGTTTATAATAGTTCACTTCCGGTTGAGACTGGGAGTCGCACACAACTTTGGATGCAAAGTTCCACTTGTTGATCCTCTATCAGAAATGAATTAGGGACTGCGCAGTTAAATATTACTAGTAAATCGATTCAAAATTTAATAAGGCCTTATAGTTTGTTTTTTTTAAACTTAACCACTCACGGTACTGCAGTACGTTTTCTTGATGGTGTCTGTTTATGTCTAAGCCAACGATGCTGGGAAGATCCACGTCAAGTCATCTGTTTGCTGCTTTACCAATCATCCAGGACCAGAACCAAACGTTGGGCGCCACTGTCGCCGGCCTACTCAATGGGTAATGATAACGAACGCACTGGGTTGGTTCGACAGATTCTATTATATTTACATGGTAAATACGCTCCTGTAATGACATACATAAACAATAATAAGACACGGAAAATACAAACAATTAACAATACAAATTCAGATCAATTGAAATACAATACACAATTACATATAAGGCATTAAATACAAACGTTTACCTGTAGATATATCAATAAATAACTACAAAAAGGATGATAATAGTTTTTAAAGCATAAATGGCTGTTTACATTTGTTTTCAAAATATGGCGGATATCGATTACTCGATAGTGATTGGTTATTAATTTGTTATTGATAGAGAGGAGGTTAATCGAAATAAATACAGTAAAGAACGAAAGTATAAGGAGGTCTGACTACACTTACTATAAGCTACCACTACATTATAAACTATCTACTTTAGTTTGGTGTTCAAATTATACTTTATTATTATGTAATTATGAATGTTTTATATTATAGTTATTAGTGCATGACTGATCCCAACGCAGACACGTGCATACAATCATGTAGATAAGGTACTTTTATAAATAGTGTATGTTTAGTTAGTGTAAGTGTGTATATATCATTTACGTGTATAATGCGTTGATCTGATAATTCAACCCTATGACAATAAGATTACTTTATTCAACATCACCACACTATTACATAAGCTTAGCTTATAATTAAAAGAGACAATGTGTACAACAGGTATGACATTTTGTGGTAACACACTATGCACATTTATATATATTCCTGTTTTTATAATTTTCATACATGATAAATTCATTACATTTCAAACAATAATTTCATTTTTTACACATTTTTAAATCTCTCATTTAAGTGATTGCTCACAAAATATCTGCTGTCTTTATCTTACATTTGATTGAGAATTTGATTTAAACTGAACCACTTCACTTTTACATTATAAAACCGTGAATTAAAATATCACCAAGTTTATAAATAACTACTAAATGACATTTATACTACAATATTACACATTCCTTAACTTCCTTAATGTGTAGATATGAGTGGAACAGGTAGATCTAATAAAACATCTTGACTTCTATACCTTGCTGTTAAAGTTTTGTTCCTTTTGTTTATTTACCATTAATAACTTTAACTAATCCTAAACTTTAGGGTTGTGTTTTACATACTTTCTATTCATAATATTAAATAAGTGCTGATATTCTTTCGGGTCTAGATATGGATAACCATTTAATCGAATATATGCATCATAACTATATCGTGTGGTCAAGCACAAATTTTCAAAATACATAAAAAATAATGTAGAAAAAATATTTTACAATAAAATTGCATTTGATGCTGAGTATAAAGAAATATAACTTTCAAAGCAAAGTATGATCTAAATCAGTGTGTCTCCATTTATGTCTATCACAAGTCAAGTACCGACTGGCCAGACTGTTAATGTTTATCAAAAGCTGGACACCTTAATGTTTATCACAAACCAGGTACCAACTTATCGGTTTGTTCAAATTTATAACAAGCAGGGTACAAACTTATCGGTCTGTTAATATTCATAACAAGCCATATAAAATCTCACCTGTCATTCTGGTAACACCACCTAAAGCTGCTGCTGCACCAACCATGGCATATAGTCCTAGTGTTATTGGACAATCTGACTGACACATATCTTTGAACAACGGACTATCTTTGTTAGCTCTGTAATTAATAGATTTGTAAATAACAAAAACTATCATAAATTAACATACTAAACTTATTATCAGAGTTTGAAAGTAAAACACAAGTCAATTAAAGTCAATTAAATTAAATCAGAAGTTAACAATGGGGCATATGTCTCTAGAGTCATAGGTCTTGGCCAGTGACCAATAATATTGATCCCAAAGACATTTGAAGTTGCAAGCAAATATTTTAAAAGTTGAATAAGATATGAAGTTGCAAGCAAATGTTGCATAAATCAACATCATTTCTACAATAAAATTGAAGGGTTCATTTCACCTCGGACAAATTGACAATTGAGCAGTTGTTAGGGACCAACAGACGGACTGACAGATGAAGGCCATTCGTATAATCTCCTCCCCGCTTTGAGGAAGGAGTTTAATAAATTGACCACTCACATGACTAGTTGTTCCATCCCAATACTAATCAATCTTCCCATGATATCACCAACTGCCATACTAGGTATGAACAATCCTGATGGTACCTAGAATATGCAACAACATACGTCATAACTTTCAATGACAATGCCTATGTCTTATCTAATGCAAGCATTGCACCAATGTGCTTACAGATACAACAAAGTGGGCTGACACACACTTCATGCTTCCAACACATGAAATAGATAATCATGAGGAAAAACATTATAAAATCATGGTATGTTATAAATAATGACTAAAATACTTCATACAAAATATTTATGTATGTTGGATATAAGGCTATAGTGGATTAGAGTTTGTAAAATTTGCAGCATTTTTTTCTGTTCTTTTTTTTTTGAAATCTTGAGAAACGGTTGTTACACTATCTTATATGAGAAGTAGTTGCGTCCGAGGTATCTCCCCTTTACCAAAATTCTATGACTAGCTTTATTCATGTGTATGATCATATAACATTTTATTTTTAGCTTTTTTTTCCTTGTCTTTTTGTTGTTGTTTTTTGTTTTTGTTTATTTTAATTGAAATTTGAAAATATTTTTTTATTGGTAATTTAAACAAAATGTTCCAAGATAAACATGTAAAAATCTTGAAACAAAGTGATCCCTCGGAAGCATTAATCACAACAAAATTACAAGAGAATTGCAGACTCGGTTTGGTTGAGTCTGTACATGAGGGATAATGAATACGTGCAACATACCTCACGCCCCCTAGCACCGGCTTGAGCGGTACTCAATTCTCAACACTTTATAGTGCTGGCATCAATGATCACGAAGGACCAGAAAAATATAACAACACTGAAGTGAAGTACGGGGCAACTTTTTACAGCTGCCACACAGCACTTGACACCTGCTGTTGTGAAGTATAAATATCTGGAAACAAAGTGATCCCTCGGAAGCATTAATCACAACAAAATAACAAGAGAATTGCAGACTCGGTTTGATTGAGTCTGTACATGAGGGATAACGAATACGTGCAACATCCCTCACGCCCCCTAGCACCGGCTTGAGCGGTACTCAAACCATTGTAAACCATTAATACAATAATATATATGGCTCCCACTATCACTTTATTAATTTACATATTTACACTTATTATCATATCTCAAAGTTTGCGTCCTTAAAAATGACATACATCATGTGACATGTTTGATATAATATTATCAGTAGATGTACCACTTTATAAGCTGTCATTATCACATGTTACTGAAATATAAATATACATGTATCAAAATTTGAATGTAACATGTATATATGTAATGAAAAAATGTTACCAATGTATCATACTGTTGTAACAGATAGCTTACAAAAACACCATACATTTTCATTCCAAAGGTAAATCACCCTAACACTATAAAATATAATGTACTGCCGTAACCCTTAATTTCCTAGAACTAAAAACAATAATCCTTTGTCGCCAGTATACAGCCAGGCCAGCCCATACATACATGTTGTCCAACCAGGCTCTATACTCTAGACTACAGACCCATTTTAAAATTTTCATCTTGACATCCCTCTAAAATTGATAATGGACAGCTCCAAATATTGAAGCTGGTCAAGTTTATTGATGAAGTTCATCAGATAAGATAATATCATAATGACGATGTAACTTGTTATCTTCATTATTTAAAAGTACATGTAGTATTGAACTGTGAGTTAAAGGGAAAAATTGATAATCTAATTTTCTTTTTCAACAAAACAAGAATTAAAAACTGTTTAGGTAAACTTTGGAATTGGTTTAAGGTAGGCCATTTTATATTCTGTTGTATGATAATCTAGATATGTTACTTTATAATATTTTCTATTAAACACTTTTATCTGTATGAAAACTACATTTTCAGCTTCAAGAAACGACTAACAAAACATGACAATCAGTTTAAAACTTAAAATATTTTCAGTCCAATTGAATGAATATGTCATTAGAACTAATACAAAAACTGAAAATTGAACAGTGACAATTTAATTACACAAATGTTTCAAAGAGAATATTCTACCAAAGAATAACATTCATGAGATTTTATCAAAATAGAACAAATGAAGTATAGGCATAACAGCCTTATTTACAGCTAAACACTTAAATATGAATATTTATTTAATTTTACCCATAAAATATGGTGCTATATAAGTCAAATATATTTCGTATTTTTTAATTTATAAATATGAAAGTAGGCGGAGTCAAAACTTATATTTATTTGAAGGGACTTCTTTCGCCATTTTGTTTAAAAAAAAAGATCAATAAAAAACAAATTTTGTTGAATTTTGTTTGAAAACTGTCCCGGCATGTGAAAATGTGATGCATTTTATCATGTTTTGTGGAAATATATTCCATATTTCACTCATACAAAAATATCCTCTTTGTAATTATACAATTTATATTTTCATGAGTCACATGTGAAGTCCATGTCTGTATAATACTTATGATGGGCTTTAAAATACTTTCATTTATCCAAAATCATTTTTAAACCAAGAAGCTTTTCTTCTGCATCTTATACTATAGTGCTGTTATTTTAATATCATACAACACGTTTTTTCATTTTACAATATCTGCATTTCATACTGTGACAAATGATTGAACTCTTGTTGTTCAAAATAGGGTTAATAGTTGTTTAACTTATGTTTCAGGGAAATCATGTCTGTACCAGGTAAAAAAGCCACCAAGCCATTTTCTTCTTCACCAACTTCTATTGGTTCTGATGAAGATCTAAAACTATACTGTCAGCCATGTGATCGAGATGGACCTAGACTTCCTGCCCATGGCTATTGTACAAACTGTTCAGAGCATTTGTGTAAAACATGTTTTACATTACACAGAAGACACACATTGTCAAGACACCATACTTTACTAGACAAAACCAACATGCCTCAGACTCTGTCACATACAACACCAAGACAACCAGATAACTTCACAAAACCATGTCCTAAACACAACATTGAGATGATCAAGTTTTACTGCAAAGATCATAAGGCTCTACTTTGCAGTGTCTGTGTTACACTTGAGCATACAGTAACATCTTGCAATGTCAACTATATACCTGACATTTCAGGCAAGACCATCGATAGCACAGAATATCAAGATGTATTGAAAGATTTGAACGACATGACTGAGAGATCAAGCAAAATACTTCAAGACATGAAGAAAATGAATGACTTATCAAACAAGTCTTTGACAGAAGCATTGACAGGCATACTGAAATTCCGAAAAGAAATTAACCAAAGACTAGATGAATTGGAAAGACAAGTCAAAAAGGCTGCAAAAGTCATCCAAGAGGACAATAGCAAGAATCTGAAGACTGTAGAAACAGCATGTGGAGATGTATTTAAATCATTAAAGTCATCCTCTGATGTCATTAAACATCTCAACACTTCCAAACAAGCCAATGATTTGTTCATGGAACTAAAACATGCAGAACAGATGATAAAAGAATATGAACAGAGTGTTTCTAAGCTCTCAGAATTTGAAGTCAAAGAATATAATTTTGAACCAAATGAGGTAATATCAAATCTTCTCGAAAAAGCAAAGTCACTGGGAACACTGAAATGTAGAAAATTATCTCCTGGTTTGAAGTACAGACGATGTTCACAAATGGATAAAATCTGTATCGAAACATCACAAGATAGACATAATTGCTATATAACAGGAATGACTCTCCTTACTCCTGATCTTCTTATCATCACTGATTATGTAAACAGGGCCATAAAATAGTAGAAATCAGTAGAAAGTCTGTACTAGTTCAGCAATACAGTGATAGTGAACCTTGGGATGTCACATTAGTTTCTAAAAATGAAGTTGCTGTCACATTGCCAAAAAAACAAACAATTTGGTTCTTTTCTGTCTCTAGAAATAATCTCAGGCATAAGCACACTCTACAGGTTGACGGAAAATGTTATGGTATTAGCTGTCATAAAGATAAAATGGTGGTGTCATATCGCAATCCAGGTAAAGTTCAAATACTTCTTATCAATGGCACTGTTTTACAGACAATACAAGATGAAAATAGTTTTATTATTCCAGACTATATTACCACAAGTGACAATTGTATCTTTGTATCTGATTATGAAATGAAAACAGTTATCAAGTTAAGCTGGCAGTGTGAGGTGACAGGTAAATATGTTTGTGCAGATGTTTCACGTGGTTTGATTATGTCAGATGATGGGACTGTTTTTGTTTGTAATAGTAACAATACCATAGAAGAGATATCAGAAGATTGTAGTGAAGGACAAGTTGTTGTAAAGGAGATTGAAAGGCCTCAAGCTGTCTATTGGTCTGCTGGAACATGTACGTTGTTCACAAGCAGCTGTTCCTTTCTTTCAGATGAACAAAATGTTATCAACATCTACAAATTGTCTAAAAAATGACAAAAAAATTCTCTACAAGGACAAATAAAATATTAACAAATATATAACTATTAACTTTTGTATAGACTAGAAGGTACTAACTGTTGCTATTTAAACTTATTGTCAAACTTCAAACACTTGCTATTAGATTATAAACAATTTAGAACATCTTGAAATGTTGTTAAGAAAAAAAATGAGTTCAACTCATATATGTTTATATAATTTTTAATGTTCATTCACCTTCAAGAAAGTTCTTTTCATGTTCATTCTAGAATATTATTTCTCTAAGTAGTTTAGTATTCTAGATAAGTCTTTGATAGTATATATATATATATATTATGAATGTTTGTACTTCGGCGAGTGTGTTAATTTCTGACATTGTGTGATGCTGATATACTGATTATGTGCTTTTTTGAAGCTAACATAAGAATATATTAGTTTGGATTCTGCAATTGTTTTGGATATTCTGCTGTGGACATTGGACATTGATTAAATCTGAGTTGTGGACAATTGAATTTCGAACTGTGAGTTAAACTTTAGGACATTTGTTAAATTCGAGGTCTTGGATAATAGTGAGTTAAACTTTATTTTCTTATTTTTTTATATTATTGTGAGTTACTTGTTTTTCTTTAATTAAAAATTGTAAAATTTGTTGCTGTGTTATCTTCCCTGTTGCGAGTAGCTCGTAACACAGTGCAGAGTCGACTCATTTAAGTAAGCAACCCATGCATTGAAAGTATTTGTAACAAAAAACAACATTTTTGTCAAAAAGTGAAACAGTGTGAATTTCTTATTGATAAAACATGTGGGAAAATAGTTGCTGATTCACCCCCCCCGCCCTTCCCCCCAAAAAAAAGACACATGTTAGTATAGTTATTGACTAAAAAAATTTAGTATTAAATCCTCTATATATTGAACTCAACTGACACAATATATTTAAATGTGACATGTATAGTGTAAGAACACTCACTTCTACAATGGGATATTTTACTAGCACAGAATTTATTCCCATATTGATACCATCTGATCTTGAGTTTGATAAATAAACTGCCATATAAATCTTAGGAAAAAACAACAAATTAATTCTACTAATTAAAACACGTTTTAGAAACTTATAAGTGTTGACAACTTTTAAAGTGTTTGAATATGGCTACATTTAAGATTTTCACATGGACAATGACAACGAGGCAGCGATAAAAAAACTCTTTTTCATCAAAACAAACAACCGAAAACGCACAATGTACAGATCACTCTTTGTCTTTTCTGTAAAATGATATAAAATTGTCTATTACAGACCTAAAACATTGATCTAATGCAGCAATTTACAGGAATAAAATCTCTTCCGCAAAGGTCACGAATTCCTTCTTCAATCCAGCTGTTTATATTTCACTAAAATCATCAATATATCAATATTACTTTGCTTGAGCTTCTAATGGTATATTATTTTCATTTCCTATCATGTTAATGACAAACACAGGAGTCCGTTTTTATATCTCTTCTTATTACAACATTTATAATACCAGTTATTTGATGTCAATAAATCAAAGACAGACGGAAGGCGAAGGCAAAAACAGTATGTTTCCGAAAAAAGAAATTGAAATACATAATGAAGAATGAACAAAATATCTGTGATCTTGCGAGTGTTGTTCAAAATACAACTTTCACAAAATTTGTTTGGTTTTTACGTCCATTTTAACCGTTTATTGATCATATCTCGGCAGTCAATTTACCTTACCTGCTTTTCTTGGATAACTTATCAGTAATTACCGATTTTTTTAAAGTGACCGGCATGATAACTGAGCTGCGGAGATTGACAGATTTACGTTTTATAAACGTTTCTAAACACAAAGGACTAACGTTTTGTAGGTTTATTTTTTGTAGACATGCTTAAATAATGTCGGAATTGGAGAAAAATGCGTTGGTCTCTCGATTCGAATTTTCTAACTGTCAAACCCGCACATTTATGAAACAATATTGAGATAAAACTGCGGGTCAGGGACTGAAGAAATATATGACTAGATACCGGATCCAGTTCCTTACAAGCAAAGCACAAGCACATCTTTTAGAAACTGAACTACTTGTAGTATGGACCGGAATAAAATCACCTACCCGTCTTCCCCACAAATAATCCTCTATCTGGAAAATTCTATACTGTTTCCAGAAAGCGCGATACTGTAACACGTTCCCTACGGTTACAAAATGGGTTCGAATAATTGGAGTCTATGCATCTATGAGCTCTAGCAGTTGAGATGGCTTTACTGTCCTTTCCCTCCTTGTTAATAAACTTCCCTTGAAATTTCAAAGGGCTTGACTACACAAGAACGAGACAAATGACTGCCAATGTCTGTTGGCTCCTATAAGCTCCATGCTTCGACGAAAGCTGTCCAGTTAACTCAAAAGGTAGAGCGTTGGACGGTGAACTAGGCCACCAGGGTTCTATTCCCAGATGGTGCAGGTCAATTTCTTTGTGATTGATCATGAAATCCTTCTTATAGTCATTCACAAAGTACCTCTGTCCTGGTATGTAAAGAAGTTATCAGTTCCTTGTAAAAGTGAAGGCAAGTAACACTGATAAATTGCTCGACAGCCTGCCAAGAAAATATGCGGTAGCTCAACTCTGGTAAATTCAATGTGCCTTACTGCTTTGATCCAGACTGAAAACTACCACATATCTAAACTACCAACACCACCACCACCACATACCACGTGAAGACAACTTCATATTGACATATACAATGGAAAGAAACATTTTCCAAACATAATGGAAAGAAAAGACAACTCTTTAACTCACATCAGTTATCAGTTTAATAATGGAATAATTTCACTAAAGACAAAACATTCAATATGAGTACTCCAAATACAATACCTACATGTGTAAACATTTAAAATACAAATGACCTTTGACACCTGACCTTATCCTTGTAATTAATGTGAATTTAATGAGATTCAGTAATTATTTACCTAATAATTGAAAATCCACAAACAATATTGGCTGCCATGTCTCTAAACTTGTGGAAAATGCTAATCATTTTGACTCCAACAAGTTATGGGTTCTTTAGGTAATTGTTACTAATACATTAGGTCAAAAGGTCACCCAGCTTATTATTTCTATCACAAAATTATAAATTAATGTAACAGATAATCAATGTTGCTTGCATTTAAATTTAAAATATGTCTGTGAAAACGTCAATTATGAACATAATAAATAATTCAAATCATATATTTCAACAGTTAAAGCTCTCTTAGACAAATCTGCACAGAAAAAAGTATTATAATCTTGAATGTACATTTAATGTTGTTTTCATTCAGACAGAAGATGAATGTTCGACTTCAAGCATTAGTGAAGATATTGATCTTAAATAAAATCATTGTTCAAAATAGAAAATGAAAGTGTAAGTTCTGTCTCAAGCATAAATAATGAGTTGTATGTTCTGGAATATTCGTGTATCAAATATAACTATGTCATTTCGCTATGTTTCCTTATATTGTGCGAGTATTAACACCATATATGGGTACCCAGTCCATCAACAAATTGTGCAAATCTAGGATTCTAAAACCTTTTAGATTTTAATTCATTTAGTCTCATATCACCTTTCTAATAAATCGTTTTATCTGTGATACAGATACAGATTGTTTTCTTCATTCAAAGAATTTGACATATTTATTTTTTTGGTTGACAGTGTTTCACCATTTCACTATTAGATACAGGGACACTTAGTGTACTTTCTTTTTTTAAATTCATTTTTGGTACTCAAGTTAAAAAACAAACATACGGTATTCAGCCAAAATCTAATATCAAACTTGTCAACTGTATAAATTTGACAAAGAGATGTCAAAATTAATAAATTCAATCGCATGATGTCCAGGGAAGATTTCAAAATTACAAAAATATACAGAATCACAGGGGATCAAAGTAATATCTCAAACTTTCTAAATAAGTTGATCACAAGAGACCCAGAAAATATCTAAAGATTAACAAAATAAGCAGGATAACTGGGGATTTTTCTCAAAAACATCAAAATGAATAACTAGAAACCCAGGGAAGGCAAGATCACCAAAACAAAAAAACAAAACTTGAGGTAAAGGAAGATGTCAAAATTACAAAAAAATAAAACAACTGTTGATGGACTGAACACATTAATATTGTTTCATGAAGTGAAAAACGAAAGCATACAGTCTATATATAACTGATTAACATTTATAAACATATAGCTATGAGCATATACATGTATGTATATTTGCCCATGAAATTGTTTCATTGTATGGGCATTTTACTATAATAATAAACATAAATGGGGGTTTTTATCACAGGGAAATTTATAATATAATTTAAAAGGGGGAAAGAAATGGTAAAACATAAATCTTTCTGGGGAAAAATAATGTTTGAGGGAAGAATGAGTGGAAAATAAAAACAAAAACATTGGGACATACATATATAACAGATATAAATAAACAACAATATACAACATTTGTTGGTGTTTAATTCTACATAGGCCTAATAGCAAATATTTCCCTTTTTAAAATAGAAATTCTTCACTTTGTCTAACTATACAAAGTCCCTAAAATACATGTACAAATATTTGACTGTTCACATATTCCTGTTAAATTGTTTGGGCAAAGCCATTCTTTTAAACTTAATCTTTTTATTTAGTTTGTCAATTATATTTCTATCATTTAACATATTAATTTGACGGTTTATTGTGACAAATAAAAACTTTTTTAAATAGCAGATGTTATGCTAAGACTCAGCAGTAAAGTCAATCTTTTCATTTTATTATTGTTAAGAACAATTAATTTAAAAATCAAACATTTTTAGCGAATATATTCTTTATAAAACAGTATTTTGATAACTTATGTCATTAATTAAAATGTTAACAAAAACAGAAACAAAGGTTATATCACTTAAAGATAATACATCCGCTGGATAAAATTTAAAAAGAAACTTTAAATTATGAAAAACTAGACCAAAAATATCAACTTGAGTAAAACATACTGAGGTGAGCAGCGATATAAAACAAATACAGAGTTTTACTTATCACAGTTTTACAGATATACAATATCATTATGTTACTAAAAAAATAAACATCTTAGAAATCTTTTTTTTTTCCCATTCCCGGGCCAAATAAAATTGTGGGGAAATTTAAGTTTTCCAAAATTTCAATTTTTTTTTCATAAATGACTTGTTTTGTTCCAAACATGGCATATTGGCAATCTTCTCGCTTGGTGATTTGTTACAACAGAATTTTTACAATTTAGGTGTAACTTTAATGTGTAACTGAATGGTTTAATTTCAAATTGCAAATTGGCAAAGCTTACATTTCCTCGCACCTTTATCTCAGAAATTTTACTCTCTTTCTTTTTGAAATATCAACATCCTAAATATGAATAAATCATTCTTTAATTTGATCTCATTTTTTTTCAATTTTATAATTCCCTTACATATAATACAACTTAAATGTTATAATTTTAAACTGTACTCACAAACTATCAATTTTAGTCTCAACAAATTAAAACATATCTGTGTCAAATTTTACAACATTCTACAAATTAGAGTGATTGTTTCATAATTCAATTATATAAGTAAAGAACTCTGATAAATAAAACCCAGTAGTATAACATAACTTGAAGTAGATAAATATTTAATGGGAATGCTAAATGTAATTTACAATAATACAGTCACGTCATGATTCAGACACAACACAAAAATTATTATTTCACAATGATCATGATTTTATGACAAAGCCTTACAGTGCCATCTTCTCAATTTCTCTGGGAACTTTTGGCACAAACAGTGTACAACAGGTTTACAAGCTTTATTGGTGTTACACTGTGTACATTTGGTGCCTTGTTAAAATTATACTGTGTATAACCATGTTAACCATTTTGCACAGTACCACATTGTGTACACCAGATAACCATGTTGTATACCATTACACTATGAATACCAGGGAACAATGTTGTATGACATTGTACTGTGTACACAGCTAAAACTATTATGCACAGTATTACACTGTGTTACACCTGATTACCATGTTGTATAACAGACACTGTGTACACCAGGATGACCACGTTGTATAACATTACACTGTGTATACGCTGGTAAGCATACAGTTCATATGATTCAAAGCAATACACTTTGAATAGTAGGTGACCGTATGCCATATCACTTCACTTTGTATCAATCACTATTATACTATATTTCTCAGCACTGAACCTGTGCACAACATGGTAAATAAACAGTTTCAGCATTGAAATATGTACAGCAGGTCAAAATAATTTAAAAACAGTATGCAGCATGTATATTTCACGATATGATCTAGAATCATCCCATAAGCTCAGCCTATAATTAACAAAATTACACTGTGTACAAAAAAGGTATAATTAATTGTGGTACTACAATATGGAATTACAATGTGTACAACAGGTAAGCATGTTGTATATAATAACACTGCATACACCAAATAAACATGTTGTACAGTATAACACTGGCTACAACAGGTAACCAAATTTTACATCATTACTTCATTCCACCAAATGTAACTGGTAATACATAGCAAAGCTTAAGACTGTACATAGAAGATTGCAAATTTTTCATAACAATGCACTGTGTACATTGTAAATTATGAACAGCAGGTTATCATATGCTTAATCATTACAACATTCTGTAACAACAGAAAACCATCCTTCTCATAATTTACACTGTGTTGAAAACAGGTAATCATACAGTTCAAGTATTTCAATGTGGTAAAATTAAGTTGCCACAATTTACAGTATTGGGCAGCATGTGCATCAGATTACTTTAGTCATATATCACCACGCTATGTACATAAGCTTAACTTATAATTGAAAAAAATACACTCTGCTACAACAGGTTTGATATTTTGTTGCAACACATCATGTACTTTTATATATATTCCTGTTTTTTACAATTTTCATTAACATAAATTAAAAAATTCAAATTACATTTCATACATGTACAATAATTCCATTTTTTTACACATTTTTAAACTTCTCATGTAAGTGCTTGCTTACAAAATATTTGCTGTCTATATCTTACATTTTGATTGAAAATTTGATTTAAACTGGAAACCACTCATTACTATAACATTATTAAATTGTGAATCTGAATATCACCAAAAATTAAATAAAATAAATTGCATTTTATACAACAGTCCTTTAAAAACACCAAATATTAACAACATTATTTTAATTTCGTAAAAGAAATAGAAAGACTGGAAACCAGTATATCTAATAAAACATCTTGTCTTACATACCAAGGTGTTGATGTGTTATTCCTTTTGTTTATTTACCATTAATTCCTTTTAACTAAGTAACAAAATCCTCTCCTCCAAAGTTTGTGCTTTACATATTTTTCTTTCATACTGATTAATTCCTTTGGCTAATCCAATCGTCAACACAATTAGATAGTTCTTTTTTCCATAAAAAAAGCAATAGTTACAATGACAAAAATGTAAAATCTTTCCTTTTTCTTAAAACTTTATCTTAGTTGTATATAATAAATTTTGGCTTGAAAATAAAAGAAATGTTAACTATATATTAGTGCTCACACCTCATATCAAAGTACACAACTTGTTACAGTAATCTCATTTCAACAATCTTAACTATCAATCAAGAAAATTGAATGGAAATACATTATCTCTGGGCATATAGCAATTTCATAGCAACCACAAGCACTTATTAGCTAACAATATTGATCAAATATAAAACAATAATAAAACATATTCATCATCACTATAAACATTTATTATTCCGACTATTTCTATGCAATATAACTGGTTTTGCATCAGGCTCCACATTTACAATACCCTTAATACATTTTAACGCTGCACCCCTAAAATTTCCTAGCATGACTTACAACATTATTTTATAATTATTTCAATCCATATTTAAAAAGTTACTACAGACGTATGCATTAATATAGATATATAAGACTTGCAGATTGAATAATATAGAGTTTTCCATGACAACAACAGGCATTAGAAACCATGGGAACAATAAAGTACAATAGCAACAATATTAAATTATTCTAAACTGTTCTTTGTCTTAATCTAGCATAATCATTACTCATGTTCCTAGTAAAATTCGTCTGTTTTTCTGTTAACATGTATTTAATATTAAGCAGGTAAACTTTTATTTTTAGCTGCTTCACCAGACAAAAAAAATCAGATTCTTTTTAGATAAAATTCAAATTTTTTAACATTTACATTTTTTTTATTTCTGTTACAATATTAAAGCTATTCATTCACCGAACCTTACATTGCCTTTAATTTCTTTACATGAATGGCAATGAATTCAAACCATGATAAGTTACCATTCACAACAATTTCAAAACATGATAGGTTTTCAAGACAACAAAATCAAAACATGTTCAGTTTCTATGACAACAAATTCTAAGCATGTGTGGTTTCCATGACAACAAAAATAACACTTTGTTAATAGACAATATCAACGTCAGTTATAATCTGACAATGACTGTTCACCTTATGATCAATGTTTTTATTGATGATCACAAGAAAGTGTACTGTCTGCTTGTTTCTATAACAACAATGTTTCCATGACAACAATGATAAAGAAATATTGATCAGTTGAACAAGGATGGAGTCTGGGTCCTGATTCTGCAGCTGAATTATGTGACGTAATACATCTTTTTTTGGTTATTATGCCAAGTAGTCGCCTGAAATTAAGTGGAATACAAAAATTCAAATATTACATTTAAGATTAATGTATGAATGTATTAGAGCTGAAATGTAAAATAAAGAATTATGCATTAACAACTTAATTTTCTGTCTATCAAAATTTAATCATTTCAAAATTCTGTGTGGTTTTAAAAAAACTCTGAACTTGGTTACATCAAATATATGGTTCCACTCATACCAAGCTTAAAATATCTTCTACACAATGTATCCTTCTATAAGGGATAACAGGAATGTACTGTTCAACAATTGTAACTTACCCATTAACAGTAACTAAAGTCTGTCTGAGGCCAAGTTTTCTGAACATTTCTACGACTGTCTCCATGGGAGTTTGGTCTGTTATTGTAACAGGAGCCTGAAAAACACAAATGAGTTTGAACAAAAAACACCTATTCCATGACAATTCCAACTTTTACTTACTTATCAGTATTAATTAACAATGCAAATGTTTAAGGTTATTCTTAATTAAGTTGTCAAACTTACCAGATCTAATATTTTTCGGAGTTTTAAAGGAGCAGGTCCTACTGTATTACTGGGGATCTGATTAGAGAAGTAAACTATTGAATCACTGACCACGCCCTCCACGTTCTTACGTGCATTTGCTGAAATAAAGTTATACAACACATATTGAGTGTCAAGTATTAATAGGAAATTTAAGGAAGTTTTAGGTTTGAAGTATCAAGTACAATACCATAAGTTCAATATATCACACCAAAGTTTAAAATATCATACCAAAAATAAAATATTATACCAAAGTTTAAAATATATCATACCAAAGTTTAAAATATCATACCAAAAATAAAATATTATACCAAAGTTTATAAGATAATACTTAAGTTTAATATTTCATACCTAAAGGGCCATATCACAAGTCTGAAGCATCATTATGATAAGGTTTAAGAGAATCTTGATTGTAAAGAAAGGAGACATATTAAATCAATGAAACCTTACACAGTGATTTAAACAGAGTTGGTCTGATTAAAAATAAATTGAAATTGAACAAAACACTTAAATGTTTATTATTTACCTATAGCTAATTGTAGATCTCTTCTGGTAACAAAGCCTACCAGATATTGGGAATCAAGGGAGACCACCACAGGGAAACCATTGTGTTCTGTCTCCTTCAACAATGTTTCTGAAAACAGAGAAACTTCATTTCAATAGGCACAACTAGAATTTGGTCATTTATTTTCTCTTAAATCTAAAAAGTTGATTTAATGATTATCATTGGTAATTTACAAGAAATGTTCTTTAGAATAGTTTATTTCAAGTCTTCAAAACATTTTTTTCACTATTATAAATTTATCTAAGAAAATTTAAACAGATTGTTCATCATTCCAAAAGTCAAAACAATCTTTTCTAGCACAGATACTAGTCTTTCTGGCTAGATTCTGACCAGTTAGCTACATTAAATAATCTATAATATAAAAATCCCTATTTTGGATAATAGATAGTTCTACTGACAGCAATGTACAGATGAACAGGCTAGCCTGACTATTATTTAATGAAAAGCAAAGTCAAGATATCCTAGCTGCAAGCATTTAAAAGGTTAACTGACCTATTTCTTCTAGAGACATGCTTTCCTGTGTTATTACACACAGTGGTGGGTCATTTCGTCTGAAAAATTACAAAATTAGATGTATGAATAAATTGTAAGATGCAAGAAAAGAAAATTAAATTATAACCAGCGGGTAACAAGAAAATTAATTTGTCTGTGAATATAAACAACAAGAGCTGTCGGTAGGACAGCAACGCTCGACTATTCTTAGTGCTTGATAGTAAAAAAAAATGCTTGATACAGTTACCTCCTCCTGTTTACAGGTTGGGGTCATGATGGTGAACAAGTGTGCAAAGTTTCAAAGCCATATGTCAATGGACTTTGAAAATATTTGAACTATTACAAAAACTTGAACGTAAATTCTAAGTCGAAAAAGGGGCATAATTCTGTCAAAATGCTTGATAGAGTTACCTCCAACTGTTTACAGATTGGGGTCATGGTGTTGAACAAGTGTGCAAAGTTTCAAAGCCATATGTCAATGGACTTTGAAAATATTTGAACTATTACAAAAACTTTAACGTAAATTCTAAGTCAAAAAAGGGGCATAATTCTGTCAAAATGCTTGATAGAGTTACCTCCTCCTGTCTACAGGTTGGGGTCATGATGGTGAACAAGTGTGCAAAGTTTCAAAGCCATATGTCAATTGACTTTGAAAATATTTGAACTATTACAAAAACTTTAACGTAAATTCTAAGTCGAACTAGAACTCCGCGAGTCGGATGTGTCGCCTTGTGAACAATGTAGTTTAGGGGAAATGGCCAGGACAAAAATGAAATATGAAAAATAACAAAGGGCAATAACTAAAAAAATAATAAGTGCAGAGCAGCAGTTTCTGTACACTGCACTTCTTGTCAATAAGATCTATCATTCTATGATGTTTCAAGTCCATAGCTTTCATACTTGAGGACAAATGACCAGGACAAAAATAAAGTAAGAAAAGCAACAAAGGGCAATAACTCAAAAATAAGAAATGCTGAGTATCAGTTCTTATGCACTGCACTTCTTTTTAATCAGATCTATCATCCTATGAAGTTTCAAGTCCATAATTTTTATACTTTCGATAAATGGCCTGGACAAAAATTAAGTATGAAAATAAACAAAGGGCAATAACTCAAAAAATAAGAAATGCAGAGTACCAGTTCTTGTGCACTGCACTTCTTCTTAATGAGACCTATCATCCAATGAAGTTTCAAGTCCATGGCTTTTATACATTAGGAGAAATGGCCCAGACAAAAATAAAGTATGAAAATTAACAAAGGGCAATAACTCAAAAATTAGGAAGTGCAGAGTACTGGTTCTTGTGCACTGCATTTTTTCTTAATGAGATCTATCATCCTATGAAGTTTCAAGTCCATAGCTTTTTTAGTTGAAGAGAAATGGCCCGGACAAAATTAAAGTATGAAAATTAACAAAGGGCAATAACTCAAAAAATAAGAACTGCAGAGTACCGGTCCTTGTGCACTGCACTTTGGGTTATTGAAAGAAGCTTGCATACCAAGTTTGAAGTCAATCAGACTTATAGTGACTGAGTTATGCTCCGGACAAGCTTTAGCGGACGCCGACGCCGACAACGACAACGACGCCGACACAGACGCCGCCGCCGCCGACACCGCCGACAAAAGTAACCCCTATATGTCACCTTTTCAAGGCGACACAAAAAGGGGCATAATTCTGTCAAAATGCTTGATAGAGTTACCTCCTCCTGTCTACAGGTTGGGTCATGATGGTGAACAAGTGTGCAAAGTTTCAAAGCCATATGTCAATGGACTTTGAAAATATTTGAACTATTACAAAAACTTTAACGTAAATTCTAAGTCGAAAAAGGGGCATAATTCTGTCAAAATGCTTGATAGAGTTACCTCCTCCTGTCTACAGGTTGGGGTCATGATGGTGAACAAGTGTGCAAAGTTTCAAAGCCATATGTCAATGGACTTTGAAAATATTTGAACTATTACAAAAACTTTAACATAAGTGGTTACGCCGACGCCGACGCCGACGCTCGGGTGACTGCAATAGCTCTACTTATTCTTATCGAATAGTCGAGCTAAAAATTATTAACTTGTTAAGAACTATTACCCGCCCCCCTCCCACCACCAGCACACACCCTAATAATCTAGTAAGTGGCCACCCTGATCAGCTATCAACAATAATTCTAAAACATAGCAAACAACTTAACAAGTACAAAGCAATTGCTTACACAAAATACGCATGATATAGATACAATGTCCGTTCCTCATTTTCAACCAACATAAAGTTTGTACCTGCTCTGACCCATCCATTCATCAAAAAAATTTATACTCTGAACTTTGCATAACAAGAGCTGTCGGTAGGACAGCAACGCTCGACTATTCTTAGTGCTTGATAGTAAAAAAAAATCCTTGATACAATTACCTCCTCCTGTTCACAGGTTGGGGTTATGATGGTGAACAAGTGTGCAAAGTTTCAAAGCCATATGTCAATGGACTTTGAAAATATTTGAACTATTACAAAAACTTTAACGTAAATTCTAAGTCGAAAAAGGGGCATAATTCTGTCAAAATGCTTGATACAGTTACCTCCTCCTGTCTACAGGTTGGAGTCATGATGGTGAACAAGTGTGCAAAGTTTTAAAGCCATATGTCAATGGACTTTGAAAATATTTGAACTATTACAAAAACTTTAACGTAAATTATAAGTCGAAAAAGGGGCATAATTCAGTCAAAATGCTTGATACAGTTACCTCCTCCTGTCTACAGGTTGGGGTCATGATGGTGAACAAGTGTGCAAAGTTTCAAAGCCATATGTCAATGGACTTTGAAAATATTTGAACTATTACAAAAACTTTAACGTAAATTCTAAGTCGAAAAAGGGGCATAATTCTGTCAAAATGCTTGATACAGTTACCTCCTCCTGTTTATAGATTAGGATAATGATGGTGAACAAGTGTGCAAAGTTTCAAAGCCATGTGTCAATGGACTTTGAAAATATTTGAACTATTACAAAAACTTTAACATAAGTGGTTACGCCGACGCGGACACCAACGCCGACGCCGACGCCGACGCTCGGGTGACTACAATAGCTCTACTTATTCTTATCGAATAGTCGAGCTAAAAATAGCATATTTTAAGCACTCACCATACTAAAAAGTTTTTGTCTAGCAACCATAGCTTTTGAAGAAATCATGTGACTTAAAGACATGTTTTTGGTTTAATTAAAACAATTTTGCCAGCAATAGTTGGGATTTCAATAAAATCACAGGGTCAACATGTTTTTATTGTGTTTAGAAAGCACTTCATTCAACATTATGTAACATGTTTATTCTTCATTGAGAAAGTTCAAAGGTCAAGGCTTCTTTTCTTAATGTTTTTCTAAATGCATGTAAATCCTTTTTGCGTAGCTACTGGGTCTGAAACTAGATGACCCATGTATACATATCACTATATCATACAAGCATAGCCTTACACTACAGAAAGCTTAACTCTATAAATGTCAGAATCTTGTAGAATTAAATAACAAACAACGAAACAAATGCTGTAACAATTGTGTCAAAATTATAATTATTAACTTAACAAAATGCAATAAAATAAATGTAAGCATAAAATGGTGAGAATAAAATGAACATGAGTAAAATACAAGCAGTTCATCTATGATGTCTATAATGTAAGTAGCTTCAACTAAGACTTAAGTTAAAAGATACAAATTACAATGTATTTTTTCATGATAACATGTACTACTTGACTTGATCCCGTCATAAAACAATCAGAGAATATTATCCCTAATATCTCAACTGGAAAAGGTGCAAGCATAATAATTCTATATTTTATTTTGATGATGCATACAATTAGGGCAATGGTACACCTTTGAGAGCATATTTCCCCATACAGCATAACCATAATTGAACTAGCTATACAATTGTTAATACAAAATCTGAAGCAGGTAAATAAAACATTTGCAGTCTATGAAAACAAATCAATTTTCTAGGCATCATAAAATCATCAATATCAAAAAACAATGCTGCATTCCATGCAGATAGATTCAGTCAGCATTTAACCCTTTTGAATAATCCCTGTGTTTATCAAAAGGACTTGCCTATACCATCACTTCAAACAATGGAAGACTGTACTACGTCTGACTATCCTGGCAGTCTGACCTGAGTCTCATAATGTAGGCTTGGATTTTATAATATTATCATTTTGATATTGGCTCCCCTTCAATGAACAATGGACAGTTCCTAATTCAATGTTAGGCAAATCTATTTTATAAATCAGGTAAGGTAAGGGTTAAACACTTTTATGTTGAACATTATCATGATTTTTGTTATGTAAACTACAGAAAAGCATGCTTAATTCTTGTATTGTAACAAGGTGTGCATGACTATTCAAAAGTCGTGCATAATATGTATGGCTATCTTTGTCAGGTCTAGTGATTGAATCATTCAGTAAGGCCCTCTTTGAAAGGTCTAATGATTAAGTCATTCTGTATGTTTATCTTTGCAAGGTCCAGTGGTTTAGTCAGTCTGTATGGCTATCTTTGCAAGGTCCAGACATTACGTTATTCTGTAGGTCTATCTTTGCCAGGTCCATTCAGTAAGGCCTTCTTTGCCAGGTCTAGTAATTTAGTCATTCTGTCTGGCTATCTTTGCAAGGTCCAGACATTAAGTCAGTCTGTAAAGATTACTTTGCCAGGTCCAGTGATTCAGTCATACCGTATGGCTATCTTTGCCAAGTCCATTTAATCAATGATGTTATATTTTCGAATCACCCTTAGGATATGAGGCCTGCTTTTTGAATTTGTCTTTTGACGTCTTATCTGTGATACGCAGGCTTTATTACCTCTGATCCCCTTTCAAAATATCATTTTACTTAGTTCTGCCCATTGTTTTCTCGTTTAGGGCACACACTTTTTATTACTTGGGGACCATACGCCGCTTTTCATGGAATAGCACGGAAGTGTCACATTGAAGGTTCCATGATAACCACCGTATGAACACATCTGCGGATGTTTCTAAATTCAAAATTTTACTATTTCATGTTTAAATGTTGAATTCTGCTTAAGCCGGTGCTAGGGGGCGTGTACGGTAACTTGCACTTTTCAGTACCGTCCATGAACAGGCTCAATCAAACCGAGCCTGCAACATTTTCATTTTTGCCGTGTTGGGCTTTCTTTAGGGATTTTGTATTTATCTATTTTGTGATCAAATCATTCTGTATGTAGGTTTGATGATTTAGTCATTCTGTTTGATTTGCCAGGTGCAGTGATTAAGTCATTCTGTATGGCTATGTATTCAAAGTCCATTTATTCTATATGGCTGTAATAATTCAATGGTCATTTTATGGTTATGTCATTTATAGTCAGGCCCAGTGTTTACGACTGATATAGATAGACCCAAATAATGTACATTTACATTATATTATATGTGCAAGTAAAAAGCATGCTATTATTTGTCATTTATGCACTACTTCTTCAAGCATAACTTCTTGTTTCATTAATAACATGCGGCCAAGCTTTTAAATATATAACAGTCAATGACAAGAAGTCTGTTGAAAAGTGATCATGACAATGTTTAACAAAACCCAAAGTATTAAAACACAGCAAAGTTGCTATAACACAACAAAGTGACATTCACAACTAACTTACACTTCGAGACCATAGCGCCAACATCTTTACAATGAAAACAGTGCAATATATACATAACAGATCTTTGGTTTTTCAACAAATATTATTTTGATTTCCTACTTTAATTTTAAACATATTTAATTTTTAAAATTTGCTACAAAAAATATATATTAATGGTACAAATATAAAGTTGCAGCAAACATAATTATCTGTTAACAGTTTACTTTGATGACCACATCAAAAATGGATGTTGACAAAGTCCATGGTAGAAATTAAGGTGGAAAAGGTAAAGAAAGTTTATCAAGTTATCAAACTAAATCAAAATATAGCTATCAAATTCTCATAACTTTTAAAGTTGCTTTTTGCAAATGTAATATGGAAAGGAAACAACATACATACACATTGTGCATAATTCCTTAATAAAAATCCTTAAAAAATCAAAACAGCACAATAAAGATTTTTCCTAAAACAATCTCAAAATAATAGGGTAATGTTCTGATTGGCCAATTTCAATTTTTTAAATTGCAATCAACCAATGGAATGTGAAAATTTTCAACTGGTTGCTAAAACAAGAGGGCCAAGATGGCCCTAGATCACTCACCCAGGGTGTCCATTTGACCCTTGACATGACCCTTTGACCCTTCAAATTTCCAATAAGCCTGATTTGACCCTCAGAATTTTAACTGGAGGGTCAAATATTGTTAAAATCAAGGGGATTATGCCTTGTAGTCGGTAAAACTTAGTCAAAATGACAGAATTTCATGGCTAGTGAACACCCTGTCACCTGAACCATCAAACTCATCCGAGCAATTACTTAGGCAAGCATCCTGATCAAGTTTGATGACAATTGATCAAAAAATGTGACCACAATAGCTTAAACAAGATTTCCCCATATTTGGGCAGGGTGACCTAGTTTTTGACCCCAGGCGACCCATATTCATACTTGACCTAAAAATCATCAAAATAAACTTGCAGACCGATTTCCAGGCTATTTGGATAAAAACAGTAGCCACTAGAGTATTAACAAGATTTTTCTTTTTGTTTTAGTTCCTATGACCTAGTTACATCATCCAAGTCATCCAAGATTACCCATGTTCGAACTCATCCGACAATTACCTAGACAAGCATCCTGACAAAATTTGATGATGATTAAGTCAAAAATGTGACCACTAGAGTGTTAACGAACAAATGTGGACAGACGGCAGACGATGGAAGACGGGCGACATTCGACGGACATTCAATGGTCCTTAAAGCACACCATGAGCTAGCTCAGGGGAGCTAAAAAAACAACAGTGTTATACTTTTTGTAAGAGGTTACTTTAGTAGTATGGGTGCCATTTTTATTAGTAAATATGGTATTAACGAATTACAAATGATTCAAATTAGCAAAATTTTTCACTTCAATCTAGCACACAACTTTACCTTCTGTTCTTTAGTAATCTATATTTGTAATTATATACTTAAATGACAGAATCCATAATACCGGTAAATAAATATTTTATAATTAATATGAATTTAAAATGAACTTCTGCCATAAACTTCTAATTTCTGGTAGTAAGTTAAGGACCACATTTGAAGCATAGTTTATTAGTTATTAAATCTTATAAGTTTGGTGCATATAAAAAAAGGTTACAAAAAAAACTACAACATAAAACTCCAAATCCACATGTATCTTTAAATAAAAGTATTATATCATTATACTTTATAATAACTATTTTTGTTGGGTTTCTAACTTGACAGGTGGAAGAAGACCTTAGTTGGCCTTCTGTGCTTTTAATTCTGGCATGAGTGGGCACCTGAGTAGAATCACCGATGTTCTGTATACAAGCTGGATAGCTTCCTCATGTGAAAGAATCCAAAGACCCAAAGGCAGTATTTGAGCAGTGAGGGGCAAATAGTCCTTAACTAATTAGCCACAGATTTTATTCAAATAAATTACCATCAAGTTCAGAAGACTTTATAGATTACCATACACAAATAAGTAAAATAAAAAAATCTCTGCCAAAAGAAAAACTTGAAGACCATGATATTGTATTCTACAATCTTTTAAAGTTTAAGAGTACAGGTATGTACCTTGGAACAAAAACAACCAAATGCTTGCTTTCAAGATTTTTTCTGAAAATAAATTCTATTTTGGAGGCATGCAGTTTTAAAACATACATGTATAAGGTGGTAAAATACACTGAAATTTTCACAAAACTGATGACCAATGTATTATTATGTAACAGGTATGCCATAGTCAAACACAAGATATAAAATACAGCATTTTATCGTAAAAGACTATAGAAATATAAAATTACCTTGGACGCATGACGTCTGCTGCTATTGTGGTATGAGTAAACTCCTCTTTATTGTCCAGATATGGATAACCATTTAATCGAATATGTGCGTCATAGCTATATTGTGCGGTCAAGGACAAATGTTTGCAAATTACATAAAAAATAATATAGAAACAAGAGGGCCATGATGGCCCTGAGTCGCTCACCAGAAACAACTGTTTTTCAGTGTTGGAATGTAAATATTTTCTAATACTAAATTTGAGCATAGAATATGTTTAAACAATAATTTGAAGAAATGCCATGACCTGGGGCACTTCAGCTTTATTTTAAACTGGGCTAATCAAATTAATATGAGCAAACTTGATAAAAGACTACCTAAGAATGCTACAAAGTTTGGTGATCATCAATTATTTCAGTAGAAAATGATGTTCGAAGGTTTTTTCTATTTTTAGTTTTAGTGGCCCCTAAAAGGGGCTAATCAAATTTATGTGAGCAAACTTGATAAAAGATTACCCAAAAATGCTACAGACAAAGTTTGGTGATCATCCATCAATTAGTTCTGTAGGAGAAGATGTAAAACATATTTCTATTTTTAATTTTAGCGGCCCCTAAAAGGGGCTAATCAAATTAATATGAGCAAACTTGATAAAAGACTACACAATGATGCTACAGACAAAGTTTGGTGATCATCCATTAATTAGTTCTGTAGTAGAAGATGTTTAAAGGTTTTTCTATTTTTAGCTTGAGCGGCCCCTAAAAGGGGCCAATCAAATTAATATGAGTAAACTTGATAAAAGAGTACCCAATAATACTACAGACAAAGTTTGGTGATCATCCATTGATTAGTTCTGTAGCAATAGACGTTTAAACATATTTCTATTTTTAATTTTAGCAGCCCCTTAAAAAGGCCAATCAAAATAATATGAGCAAACTTGATAAAATAGGAAAGATGTAAAACATATTTCTATTTTTAATTTTAGCGGCCCCTAAAAGGGGCTAATCAAATTAATATGGTGATCATCCATCAATTAGTTCTGTAGAAATAGACATTTAAAGGTATTTCTATTTTTAGCTTAAGCGGCCCCTAAAAGGGGCAAATCAAATTCAAATGAGCAAACTTGATAAAAGACTACCCAAGAATGCTACAGAAAAAGTTTGGTGATCATCCATCAGTTAGTTCTGTAGCAATAGACATTTAAATGTATTTCTAATTTTAGCTTTTGTGGCCCCTAGAAGGGGCCAAACAAAATAATATTAGCAAACTTGAGAAAAGACTACCCAAGAATGCTACAGACAAAGTTTGGTGATCATCCATTAATTAGTTCTCTAGAAATAGACACTTAACAGTATTTCTATTTTTAGCTTTAGCAGCCCCTAAAAGGGGCCAATCAAATTAATATGAGCAAACTTGATAAAACACTACCTGAAAATGCTACAGACAAAGTTTGGTGATCATCAATCAATTAGTTCTGCAAGAGAAGTTGTTTAAAGGTTTTTCTTTTTTTTGCCCTAGAGACTCCTTAAAGGAGCCAATCAAAATAATATTAGCAATCTTGATAAAAGACTACCTACGAATGCTACAGACAAAGTTTGGTGATCATCCATCAATTAGTTCTGTAGAAATAGACGTTTAAAGGTTTTTCTATTTTTAGCTTTAGCAGCCCCTAAAATGGGCCAATCAAATTCATATGAGCAAACTTGATAAAAGACTACCCAACAATGCTGGCAGACAAAGTTTGGTGATCATCCATCCATTAGTTCTGTAGTAGAAGATGTTTAAAGGTTTTTCTATTTTTAGCCCTAGAGAGGGGCCAATCAAATTAATATCAGCAAACTTGATAAAAGACTACCCAAGAATGCTACAGACAAAGTTTGGTGATCATCCATCCATTAGTTCTGTAGAAGAAGATGATTAAAGGTTTTCTATTTTTAGCTCTGCTGACCCTTAAAGGGGCCAGTTGGAATGACATGAGCAAATTCAAGTGTGACTGTCACAAGGATGCTACAGACCAAATTTGAAGTAAATCTGCTAAGTAGTTTCAGAGAAAACTGAGTATAAAGAAATACAACTTTCAGAGCAAAGTATGATCTAAATGACAATGTCTCCATTAGAGGTTTTTCAAGTTGTACAAGTGATAGTTTCCAGTTGTAGGCATTTGGCATATTGCCAAGCTTTATATTGCTATTTTAATACAATGTCTTGCTGCATACAAAATAACATGAAGCTGCAAGGGTCTTCCACATGACCAAGCCCAATACCCGACCATTGACCTGTCTAACACTAGGGCGCTTAGGGCGCTACTAAACTAAACTATCCCTGTAGCACACTGTCAGAACAGAGAAATAAAAACTACAAAATCGAGATCAATGTAAGTTGACAAACATTCTCAAGTTAAAGGATACATTCCTTGTTTACCTAAAGCATCCCCCACCCACTTGCTTGCCATAGTGGCGAGCATGAGGGGTACAATATACTGAAGTCCTCCTGTCAGCTCAAACATTATCACCACCAATGACACTGAAATTGATTTACAAACATAATAATAATTAAAAAATAAGATTCACCAATGACGCTGAAATGGATTTACAAACATAATAATAATTTAACAAGAGCTGTCGGAAGGACAGCAACGCTCGACTATCCTTAGTGCTTGATAGTAAAAACAAGAGGGCCATGATGGCCCTAAGGTCGCTCACCTGTATGTAGGCCCCCCAAGCGGGGCCAGTTTAAACTCCAGGGCTTTTATTTGAACAAACTTGGAAGACACCTATAAGAGGACGTTTCATGATGTACACACTTATAATGAAAAACAATGATCTGCCCTCCCCTACCCCCGGCAGGGCCAATTTTAACCAAGGGCTTTTATTTGAACGAACTTGGTAGACACCCATAAGAAGATGTTTCATGCTAAACATCTAAGCTGTAGCTCATTGTGTTTTTTTAAAGAAGATTCTTTAAGTTTTTACTATACACATATAGTTAAAAACGATGACACCCCTGGGGCGGGGCCAGTTTTGACCCCAGGGCTTTTATTTGAACAGACTTTGTAGACACTTACTAGAACATGTTTCATGCTTAATATCTAAGCTCTAGCTCTTTGGGTTTTGTAGAAGAAGATTTAAAGTTTTTCCTATACACATATAAGGAAAATCAATGACCCCCAGGGCAGGGCCAATTTTGACCCCAGGGCTTTTATTTGAACAAACTTTGTCGACACTCACTAGAAGATGTTTCATGCTAAATATCTTAACTCTAGCTATTTAGGTTTTTCAAAGAATACTTTTTAAGTTTTTGATATACACATACAATTATAAGGAAAATCAATGACCCCCGGGGCGGAGCCAATTTTGACCCCAGGGCTTTTATTGGAACAAACTTGGTAGACTCCCATTGGAACATGTTTCATGCTAAATATCTTAGCTCTAGCTCTTTTGGTTCTTTAAAAGAAGATTTTTTTAGTTTTTACTATATACATATAGGGAAAATCAATGACCCCCTGGGGCGGAGCCAATTTTGACCCCAGGGCTTTTATTTGAACAAACTTGGTAGACTCTCATTAGAACATGTTTCATGCTAAATATCTTAGCTCTAGCTCTTTTGGTTCTTTAAAAGAAGATTTTTTAAGTTTTTACTATATACATATAGGGAAAATCAATGACCCCCTGGGGCGGGGCCAATTTTGACCCCAGGGCTTTTATTTGAACAAACTTGGTAGACAACCATTAGAACATGTTTCATGCTAAATATCTTAGCTCTAGCTCCATGAGTTCTTTAAAAGAAGATTTTTTTAATTTTTACTATATGCATACAGGGAAAATCAATGACCCCCTGGGGCGAGGCCAAATTTGACCCAAGCGCTTTTATTTGAACAAACTTGGTAGACACTCATTAGAAGATGTTTTATGCTAAATATCTTAGCTCTAGCTCTTTGGGTTCTTTAAAAAAAGATTTTTTAAGTTTTTACTATATGCATATAGGGAAAATCAATGACACCCTGGGGCCGGGCCAATTTTGACCCCAGGGCTTTTATTTGAACAATCTTGGTAGACACTCACTAGAAGATGTTTCATGCCAAATATCTAAGCTCTAGCTCTTCGGGTACTTTAAAAGGAGATTTTTTAAGTTTTTACTATATGCATATAGGAAAATCAATGACCCCCTGGGGCGGGGCCAATTTTGACCCCAGGGCTTTTATTTGAACATACTTGGTAGACAACCATTAGAACATGTTCCATGCTAAATATCTTAGCTCTAGCTCTTTGAGTTCTTTAAAAGAAGATTTTTTAAGTTTTTACTATATACATATAGGGAAAATCAATGACCCCCTGGGGCGAGGCCAATTTTGACCCCAGGGCTTTTATTTGAACAAACTTGGTAGACACTCATTAGAAGATGTTTCATGCTAAATATCTTAGCTCTAGCTCTTTGGGTTCTTTAAAAAAGATTTTTTAAGTTTTTACTATATGCATATAGGGAAAATCAATGACACCCTGGGGCGGGGCCAATTTTGACCCCAGGGCTTTTATTTGAACATTCTTGGTAGACACTCACTAGAAGATGTTTCATGCCAAATATCTAAGCTCTAGCTCTTCGGGTTCTTTAAAAGGGGATTTTTTAAGTTTTTACTATATGCATATAAGGAAAATCAATGACCCCCTGGGGCGGGGCCAATTTTGACCCCAGGGCTTTTATTTGAACGAACTTGGTAGATAACCATTAGAGCATGTTTCATGCTAAATATCTTAGCTCTAGCTCTTTGAGTTCTTTAAAAGAAGATTTTTTAAGTTTTTACTATATACATATAGGGAAAATCAATGATCCCCTGGGGCGGGGCAAATTTTGACCCCAGGGCTTTTATTTGAACAATCTTTGTAGACACTCACTAGAAGATGTTTCATGCCAAATATCTAAGCTCTAGCTCTTTTGGTTTTTTTAAAAGAAGATATTTAAAGTTTTTTCTTTTGGTTGCCATGGCAACCAGAGTTCTGCATGGAATTAAATTCTTTGAACAATTTTTAAAGATGACCACCAAAGGAACATTCCTGTGAAGTTTGGATGAAATTGGCCTAGTGGTTTATGAGGAGATGTCATTTAAAGTAAAAGTTTACGGACGGACGGACGACAGACGGACGGACGCCGGACGAAAAGCGATCACAAAAGCTCACCCTGTCACTTTGTGACAGGTGAGCTAAAAAATGCTTGATACAATTACCTCCTCCTGTTTACAGGTTGGGTTAATGATGGTGAACAAGTGTGCAAAGCAAAGCCATATGTCAATGGACTTTGAAAATATTTGAACTATTACAAAAACTTTAACGTAAATTCTAAGTCGAAAAAGGGGCATAATTCTGTCAAAATGCTTGATACAGTTACCTCCTCCTGTTTACAGGTTTGGGTAATGATAATGAACAAGTGTGCAAAGTTTCAAAGCCATATGTCAATGGACTTTGAAAATATTTGAACTATTACAAAAACTTTAATGTAAATTCTAAGTCGAAAAAGGGGCATAATTCTGTCAAAATGCTTGATACAGTTACCTCCTCCTGTTTACAGGTTGGGGTAATGATGGTGAACAAGTGTGCAAAGTTTCAAAGCCATATGTCAATGGACTTTGAAAATATTTGAACTATTACAAAAACTTTAACAAAAGTGGTTACGCCGACGCAGACGCCGACACCGACGCTCGGGTGACTACAATAGCTCTACTTATTCTTATCGAATAGTCGAGCTAATAACTAAGATTATTAGATATAACTTTTCTTCATTTTATAAATAAATATACAGAGCACTTTCCATTTACTGGTATCTATCATGCTGAATTATTGTAATGACTTTGGTCTGCATTGAATCTTGTACAGCCCCAATCAAATTTTTAAGAGATTTCATTATCAAAATATAAAAATTGAGCTACCAATATAGTAATGATTCTTGTCACACTGCCTGGTACGTTCCAACTTATCGGTCTGTAAATGTTTATCACAAGGCAGGTGCAAACTCATCAGTCCATATATATTTATCACAAGCCAAGTACCAATATACAAGTCTGTTAATCTCATCACAAGTCAGGTACCAACATACTATGTTAATGATTTTCACAAGCCAGGTACCATTTCGTCAGACTATTAATGTTTATCACAAGCTGGGTACCAACTTACCAGTCTGTTGATGTTTATCACAAGCTAAGTACTAATTTATTGGTCTGTTCAAATTTATAACAAGCAGGCTACCAAGTAGCCTGGGATTCAGGCATTGATATTTTGTTCTTATTCATAACATACGCGCTATTTCATACACGATCGTGTTTTGTTTATATCAACGCATGGGGAAACCTTTGGGGTTTCCCATGTAATTATAGACTAATGATAATTCTATTAATAGACAGATTAGCATGTGACCTACAAATCACATGACTTAATCGAAATTAAGGCGAAGATGCTGAATGATGAACATTAGACGCCATTTACTATTATAAATTGCGTCTCCACATTTCTCTGATGCTCTCAGACTTCATCCACACTGAATTGTATTTAACTAATCAAACATGTCGATCAAATTTACTCATCATGCAATAAACTTTGTCAACCAATGTCAAAACTCTCAATTTTTAATCGGAAATGGTGTTTTGAAAGAGAGGCTCTGTGACTGTTCGTTGACTTTCTGGTCACTTTGTGGAAATTCCTTTTCTATTTTTAGAGACTAGTTTGTCGTTGCATAAGTTATCGTTCTTTAAATTACACCCGTAATTTTCGGGTGAATACTAGGTGGCGCTCTGATCGAAAATTGCATTTCCCCAGGCTGTCGATTTGCCGAACATAAGCACAGCCAAATTAACAATTTGTTTATGTTTAAAACAAGCCAGATACTATTAATATTTATAACAAGCCATATAAAATCTCACCTGTCATTCTGGTGACACCACCTAAAGCTGCTGCTGCACCAACCATGGCATATAGTCCTGGAGTTATTGCACAATCCGACTGACACATATTTTTGAACAATGGACTATCTCTGTTAGCTCTGTAATTAAACAGATTTGTAAATAACAAAAGCTGTCATAGGTTAACATACTTAACTTACTATCAGAGTTTGAAAGTCAATTAAAGTCAATCAAATTAAACCAGAAGTTAACAATGGGGTATGTTTCAGTTAATTTCTATTCTAGAGTCATATGCCTTGGCCAGTGACCATAATATTGTAAGGGACTGTGAATGTTTATCAACTGAATTACTTTTAGGACCTTGTAATGGATATATCAGTTTAAAACAAATAATGTTTTATGACAATATGAACATTAAACTAGCATAATTTATTGACAAATGAGGTAATACTTTTCAGTCAATGCTTAAAACTTACCTGCCAGGATTCCTGAACTTGCCTGAGCCATTCATATTTGCTGATTTTATTTGTTTAGATAATTTCCTGATAAATGAAGGAATTAAGACCATGATATAGGACATTCTGAGGCTCTAGGACTATTTAAGGCACTATAAGGAGGTTTATACTTCAAGAAATGATTTATTTACTTACTTTGTTTATCCTGGCATCAAAATGGCCGACAAGAGTTGTCTACCTTGATTCAAAACTTAAAATGACCTTATTTTCATAAACATATACAAATACTTACCATTTTACATGTAAGAACAAAGAATGTAATCTTTATTTACCTAAGACTTAAGTTAATTTCCAAATATTTAGTTGGCCTTGCTGTATTTCATAATAATGTTGATGACCGGTATGACCTCTAAGTTTGTCAGGAGGGAAAATTCAAATTCCTGGCACTTGGAATCTTTTTATATCAATAGTTCATTTTTCTAAACTATAACCATGATTGTTTTTGGTACAGATATTAAGTGCACCAAGTTAGGCATGTAATCCAAGTGTTTATTGCATATTTTGTTATTTGTTAACTTTGTTAATTTACATTTTCTAAATTATTCCTGTCAATATGGCTGCCATTTTAAGAAATCCCTGTCTTTCCTGCCAGACTCATGCCAGGCCAAATGGAATGTTATGATTGGTCAATTGTGACATTCCTGGCCATTTCAGAGTCTATATAAGTAGCCATGACAGGCTGTGTTCAGTTTGCATTTTGGCTTTAAATCCTGACAGTCGCGAAAACTAGTGACAAGAGCATTTTGTAATATTTTCATTGAAACTTTTATTGTTGAATCTAGCAAATTTAGTGCTCTTCAGAGTTGAATAAAGAAATTGTAGAATAAACCTTTTATCAATAAAAGTTGTTATTTGAACAGTTTTTGACTTAGCTTACAATATTGATCCCAAAGACATTTCAAGTTGCAAGGATATATAGTTGGAAGCAAATGTTGCATAAATCAATGTCATTTCAAGAGTAAAATGAACGGTCCATTTCATCTTGGACTAGTCAAATTGACAATGCAGCAGTTAAATAACAAGTTAGATATTTATATCTAATTTATATCTCTTTTAACAAAATTAAAATGAATATACACTGTGAAATTTCATGTTTATATTAGATACTCACATGACTAGTTGTTCCATGCCAATACCAATCAATCGTCCCATGATAGCACCAACTGCCATACTAGGTATGAACAATCCTGATGGTACCTTAAATATACAACAATATAAGTATTACAGCAATTGTGTCTACAGATAAAAATTTCATCACATGAAATAGATAATCATAAGGAAAAACGTTATAAATAATGATATACAAAAGCTGGTTGAAATTGATAATGCTCCCCAAATAGTTATTGGACACAAAAGTATATCTCTTGTAGTCCCGGACAAAGTTCAAAGTGCAATAATTCCAAAATTAGACAAGGCAGAGTTACTGTTCTTTGCACTCAATGATATCTAACTACCGGTTTTGTTTCTTGTTGATACCTCCAGTCATTCTACAGTAATATCCCAGACAAAGTCCACAGTGTAAAATTGAAACAAGAGGGCCATGATGGCCCTGAGGGGCCATGATGGCCCTGAGGTCGCTCACCTGTATATAGGCCCCCACCCCCGGGCCAATTTTTACCCAATGGCTTTTATTTGTTTATTTGAACAAACTTGGTAGACACCCATAAGAAGATGTTTCATGCTAAACATATAAGTTCTAGCTCATTGGGTTTTTTAAAAGAAGATTTTTAAAGTTTTTACAATACACATATAGTTAAAAACAATGACACCCCTGGGGCAGGGCCAGTTTTGACCCCCAGGCTTTTATTTGAACAAACTTTGTAGATATTTACTTAAAGATGTTTCATGCTTGATATCTAAACTCTAGCTATTTGGGTTTTTTCATAGAAGATTTTTAAGTTTTTGCTATACACATATAAGGAAAATCAATGACCCCCCCCCCCCCCTGGGTGTGGGCCAGTTTTGAACCCAGGGCTTTTATTTGAACATACTTGGTAGACATCCATTAGAACATGTTTCATGCTAAATATCTTAGCTCTAGCTCTTTGAGTTCTTTAAAAGAAGATTTTTTAAGTTTTTACTAAATGCATATAGTGAAAATCAATGACCCCCTTGGGCGGGGCCAATTTTGACCCCAGGGCTTTTATTTGAACAAACTTGGTAGACACTCATTAGAAGATGTTTCATGCTAAATATCTTAGCTTTAGCTATTTGGGTTCTTTAAAAGAAGATTTTTTAAGTTTTTACTATATGCATATTGGGAAAATCAATGAACCCCTGGGGCGGGCTCAATTTTGACCCGAGGGGTTTTATTTGAACAAACTTGGTAGACATTCACTAGAAGATGTTTCATGCCAAATATCTAAGCTCTAGCTTTTATGGTTCTTTAAAAGAAGATTTTTTAAGTTTTTACTATATGCATATAGGGAAAATCAATGACCCCCGGGGCGGGGCCAATTTTGACCCCAGGGCTTTAATTTGAACAAACTTGGTAGACACTCACTAGAAGATGTTTCATGCCAAATATCTAAGCTCTAGCTCTTTAATACGGTTCTTTAAAAGAAGATTTTAAGTTTTTACTATATGCATATAGGGAAAATCAATAACCCCCTGAGGCGGGGCCAATTTTGACCCCAGGGCTTTTATTTGAACAAACTTGGTAGACACTCACTAGAAGATGTTTCATGCCAAAAATCTAAGCTCTAGCTCTTAGGGTTGTTTAAAAGAAGATATTTAAAGATTTTTCTTTCGGTTGCCATGGCAACCAGAGTTCTGCATGGAATTAAATTCTTTGAACAATTTTTAAAGGTGACCACCAAAGGGACATTCCTGTGAAGTTTGGATGAAATTGGCTCAGTGGTTTATGAGGAGATGTCATTTAAAGCAAACGTTTACGGACGGACGACCGATGGACGGACGGACGCCGTACGAAAAGCGATCACAAAAGCTCAGCCTGTCACTTTGTGACAGGTGAGCTAAAAAGGCACTAACTCCAAAATAAGCAAGGCAGAGTTACTGTTTTTTTTGCATTCTATTAATAATATAAGTGACAAACTTTGATTCTTCTATTATCTGCTGCATAGTTTTTTTGGGGTCAAAAAGCCATGAAAAAAATGAAATAACCAATAAACAATTTTTATATGTTACAGTTTATAGTTATTTTAGACACTTCCTACTTATTACTTATCATTTTAACGTTTATTTGTTATTTATCGAATATGTCAGCCATATAAGATTAAATTGTCATTCTTATTAAGCAGGTGGATTTAGCCCTAATATAACCATTTTTCATCAGAGGTGTCATAATATTTTAATCCTTCAGGATCTGAATATTTGAATGTTATGTTTTTTAAAATACAATACCGCTCATGGTGGTGAATATTTCTTTAAAGTATCATAAAAATTCTTCCATGCATGTAGGAGATATGCATAAGACAACATCTTAATATTTCATCACCTTAACATATTTTTCTGTTTTAAGTGCCCCATTTGATATGTGTAATAAAGTATGATTATTTGTTTTAGCACTCGCACCTCAGTGGAATTCCTTTAAAGTATGGTATAACAGTATATGCATAGGTATGGTTTTTGTGTTTATAAACAGTCAAAAATTTAACCAATACATGCATATAACGACGACCCTGTAAGTCAATAATAATATGCTTTAAGTTTAAAATAAATCTAAGTTAAACTTGTCTATTGATCTTTTTAAATATTCTTTCAATCTTAAACATAAATTGTATCACCATATTTATCAATCTTTACATTTGTTTAATTAAACAATTGTAGTATTATCATTGGGGGTATATTGTTTCATATTACCATTTAAACAATCAGACACGCCATAACTATCAAACTTGTTTACACCCGTTACCACGGGTAGAAGAAATAAAATATTCAAGACTGAAGGAAGACATATTTGTGTTTTCAAATCTTTATTCTTAATATAAAACACAGCAATTAATTAAAAACTGTTTGAATATAAACTCTTGTTGAAAGTTTAAAGGTATGTTAGTTTGATTTCTTATCTGTTTATTATGTAAACTAGATATGTTAAAATAACTAGATTTGTCACTGTTTATTTCCTATTTGGTCAAATGTCATTCAAAGTTAAAAGCACAATTTTGTAGTTTATATAAAATTGTCAACTTAAATCAACTGCATGAAAAGTTTATCTCTTTTATATGAATAAAACTACATATTCTTAAAAAACTTGATATTTTTAAATGAAATTATATAAATTTTGTAGATGTCAACGAAGGGAATTTTGCTTCATGTAAAATATCTAAGCTTTAGAATAAATATAATATTTTTTAGGCATATGGAAATATGTTGTTATAACTTCTTTGATTCAAAACTTTTAAAATTCAGCAATTCAAAAATGCATTGGGCTAAACTTATCATATTGGTATTTCTCAATCCTATGAACAAATATATCAGTCTTTCAATTAGAGAAAGACTGATTACATTATATAGCAAAACAGTATTCATGTCCAAAATTTTGATAAATTACCTTTAAAAAAAAAGACATTTTATATGCAATGGCTCATTTACAATTTTGAATTAAGAAGTTTGAATCTGTTTCCTGCACACCGTCTTAATATAAGTAATTTTCCTGCCAAAGTTTTAAGTTTTGCGCACCGTCTTAATATAAGTGATACTTGCAACTAGAAATGACAGTTGTCACGCCACGGATGCCCCCGCATGCAGCCAAATTTTCATATGTTATAATATTTATGACATATCCATATCTTTAATTTGAGTTGAATATGTACAACTGTTGGGGAGATAATGAATGGGAACTGAAAATTTCCTCTTTTTTTTCAAAGTTAAAGGGGAAGTACTCTTCCAAAAATCATGGAACCATGACAAAATTCAAACTTGACGTGGGCAATTCTTAGACGTATCCATGTGTGAAATTTGAGTTGAATGTGTAATACCCAAGAGGAGATAATGAACGGAAACTGAAAATTTCATATTATTTCCAAAGTGAAAGGGACATAACTCTGCCAAAATCATCAAACCATGACCAAATTCGAACTTGACCTACAAATTCCTTTGACATATCCATATATTCAATTTGAGTTGAATGTGTTATACTGTTGGGGAGATACTGAACGGAAACTGAAAATTTTATATTATTTTCAGTTTTGTTTGTTTTTGTTTGTTTGTTTCATTTTACGCCTGTTCTCAACAGTATTTCAGTCATATAGGCGGGTAGTTTCCTAACAATCGTTCCTGGAGTGTTACACCAGTACTAGACTACCTTCCTCCGCGCTAAACTACCAAAGTATCTCCCGGGGATCGAACCCACGCCAGAGAGGTAACTGGATTAGACGTCATCGACTCAAACCCCCTCAACCACGGAGGCGGTTGAAAGGGGTATAACTCTGCCAAAAATCATTGAACCATGACCAAATTCAAAACTTGACCTGCCCATTCCTTTGACGTATCCATATGTCAAGTTTGAGTTGAATGTGTAATACTGTTGAGGAGATAATTAGCGGAAACTGAAAATTTCATATTACTTTCATAGTAAAAGGGGCATAACTCTGCTAAAAATCATCAAACCATGACCAAATTCGAACTTGACCTGTATTTTCTTATGACATATCCATATGTCAAGTTTGATTTGAATGTGTAATACTGTTGGGGAGATAATGAATGGTAACTGAAAATTTCATATTATTTTCAAAGTAAAAGGATCATAATTCTGCCAAAAATCATCAAACCATGACCAAATTCAAAATTTGACCTGTATTTTCTCATGACATATCCATATTTAAGTTTGAGTTGAATGTGTAATACTGTTGGGGAGATAATGAACAGAAACTGTAAATTTCATATTATTTTCAAAGTAAAAGGGGCATAACTCTGCCAAAAACCATTGAACCATGACCAAATCGGAACTTGACCTGTATTTTCTTATGACATAAACATATGTCAAGTTTGAGTTGAATGTGTGCAACCGTACTTAGAAAATGAATGGAAATTGATGATGACGGAATGACAGAATGATAGAAAGAAGGGTCAGGACGGAAGGAAGGAACAGGGTAACACTATATGTCCCAGCCATGATATGGTGGGGGCATAAAAAAGTTTTAATTTCTTTTTATCTGTTCTTAAGATACAGAGCCGACAAAAATTTTGATACTGAAACAAAAAAACTAAATGTAACCTTGACCTGAGAAAGGTGAAACCTGCACTCGTCTCATTATAATTAATATTTCTGCCAAGTAGCCATTCAATTTCTTTTCACTGGTTCCAAAGATACAGACTGGACACGCAAACACCTATATAAGTCTATATAAATAAATTATTCTAACATGACCCGCATTTTTCCCTATTGAAAATAGAAGAACAGAAAGTGTGTGTTATTATGCATCAGATGCACACTTTGACGTTCTATATTTAGACATGTGACGTAGTCATTACACACGTGCCGTAACAACTAAAAATCCGACGCGAAGAAAATAAGTTCGGAAACAAATCAGGCGCAATTTTGCTTAACTATCATGTACCGCAACATTTATTTGTTAATGTCGTGTTAGAATCGAAATAATATATCCAAAATCAGTGATTTTATCGCTTGATGACATCACTGTTTGTCGTTCGGATGCGCATCATTATATCACTCGGGCTACGCCCTCGTGATATAATTCCTCGAATCCGAACTCCAAACAGTGATGTTATTGAGCGATAAAATCACTGTTTGGGATATATTATTTCTTAAATCTCCAGGGTGGGGCCCATTTTAATTGTAGGAAATCAAAAATCCAAACTTGTGTTCTGCACATCGTCTTGATATAATTAATATTTCTGCCAAAAAGTTTTAATTTCCTTCTATCAGTTCAAAAGATATAGAGCGGACAAGCAAGGTGCATGTAACAATATATGCTGAAATTCTTTTGGGCATATAAAAATGACTTCCTAATATTTAATAACATGCAAAACGGTTTTGATCCATTTCAGACATGTTTGATTTTCAAGAATTTTTAAGCTCAGACTCCTTAAAGATATACTATGCTCAAATTTGATTTTTAAAAATGTTCATTATTGCTACACAGTCTATTTGTATGTACATGTATAAAATAAACATGTTTTGACTTCATTTAAAGTAGATATGTTATGTTTTAAACTCTACACTATAGGTGGTCACAATATGAATATATAGTGTCATTAAAAAAACTGGCAGTTTTTTTTAAGAAGAGACCAACTTAACTCAATGACCTGTAATAGGGAATGCAGCTTCACATACATAGTTTAGTCATTATTTTATTCAAATTAAACATACTCTGTAAGAATTTCATGGATTTCAATACATTTCTAAGATAACAAGATATGTTTGTAAAACATGTATGCCCCCTATCAGCAGCCAATAAGTCATGTGATAAGGTTATTATGCATGACTTCTGACCCAGTGATCAAACAATTAATAAGGGTTATCAAGTATCTACTGGTCATGACCTTAACCTTTGACCCCTTGACCCAAAACTCAATAGGGGTCATCTGCTGGTCATGACCAATCATCATACAAAGTTTGAAGTTCCTAGGCCTAAGCGTTTTTAGTTAATTGATCAGAAACCGCTTTTACCTACAAGGTCAATGTGACCTTGACCTTTGACCACTTGACCCCAAAATCAATAGGTCATCTGCTGGTCATGACCAATCACTATACCAAGTTTGAAATTCCTAGGCCTAAGGGTTCTTTAGTTATTGATCGGAAACCGTTTTAACATACATGGTCAATGTGACCTTGACCTTTGACCCTAAAATCAATAGGGGTCATCTGCTGCTCATGACCAATCACCATACCAAGTTTGAAGTTCCTAGGCCGAAGCGTTCTTTAATTATTGATCAGAAACCGTTTTTTACTTACAATGTCAATGTGACCTTGACCTTTGACCCCTTGATCCAAAATCAATAGGGGTAATCTGCTGGTCATGACAAATCACCATGCCAAGTTTGAAGTTCCTAGGCCTAAGCGTTCTTAAGTTATTGATCAGAAACTGTTTTTACTTACAAGGTCAATGTGACCTTGACCTTTGACCCCTTGACCCAAAACTCAATAGGGGTCATCTGCTGGCCACGAACAATCATCATACAAAGTTTGAAGTTCCTAGGCCTAAGCGTTTTTAGTTAATTGATCGGAAACCGTTTTTACCTACAATGTCAATGTGACCTTGACCTTTGACCCCTTGACCCCAAAATCAAAAGGTCATCTGCTGGTCATGACCAATCACCATACCAAGTTTGAAGTTCCTAGGCCTAAGGGTTCTTAAGTTATTGATTGGAAAGCATTTTTACCTACAAGGTCAATGTGACCTTGCCCTTTGACCCCTTAACCCCAATATCAATAGGGCTCATCTGCTGGTCATGACCAATCACCATACCAAGTTTGAAGTTCCTAGGCCTAAGGGTTCTTTAGTTATTGATCGGAAACCGTTTTTACCTAAGAGGTCAATGTGACCTTGACCTTTGACCCCTTGACCCCAAAATCAATAGGGGTCATCTACTGATCATGACCTATCACCATATCAAGTTTGAAGTCCCTAGGCCTAAGGGTTCTTTTGTTATTGATCGGAAACCGTTTTTACCCAAGAGGTCAATGTGACCTTGACCTTTGACCGCTTAACCCCAAAATCAATAGGGGTCATCTGCTGGTCATAACCAATCACCATACCAACTTTGAAGTTCCTAGGCCTAAAAGTTCTTTAGTTATTGATCGGAAACTGTTTTTGCTTACAAGGTCAATGTGACCTTGACCTTTGACCCCTTGACCCCAAAATCAATAGGGGTCATCTACTGATCATGACCAATCACCATACCAAGTTTGAAGTTCCTAGGCCTTAAAGTTCTTTAGTTATTGATCTGAAAAACCGTTTTTCCTTACAAGGTCAATGTGAACTTGACCTTTGACCCCTTGACCCCAAAATCAATAGGGGTCATCTACTGATCATGACCAATCAACATACCAAGTTTGAAGTTCCTAGGCCTAAAGGTTCTTTAGTTATTGATCGGAAACCGTTTTTGCTTACAAGGTCAATGTGACCTTGACCCTTTGACCTCTTGACCCCAAAATCAATAGGGGTCATCTACTAATCATGACCAATCACCATACCAAGTTTGAAGTTCCTAGGCCTTAAGGTTCTTTAGTTATTGATCGGAAACCGTTTTTGCTTACAAGGTCAATGTGACCTTGACCTTTGACCCCTTGACCCCAAAATCAATAGGGGTCATTTACTGATCATGACCAATCACCATACCAAGTTTGAAGTTCCTAGGCCTTAAGGTTCTTTAGTTATTGATCGGAAACCGTTTTTGCTTACAAGGTCAATGTGACCTTGACCTTTGACCCCTTGACCCCAAAATCAATAGGGGTCATCTACTTGTCATGACCAATCACCATACCAAGTTTGAAGTTCCTAGGCCTAAGGGTTCTTTAGTTATCACTCGGAAACCATTTGGTCTACGGACCGACGGACCGACAAGTGCAAAGCAATATACCCCCTTTTCTTCGAAATGGGGGCATAAAAATATTTTACCCAAAGATAAGCATAGTATATCTTTAATGTTTTTTTTTTACTTGTCCCTGACGTATCAGTAGTGATGCTTTCTGTTGTGCATTTTTCATTTGAAATAAACAATTTATGTCTAATTACAACAATTAATTCATTTAAAAGCAGATCAAGTTCAATGACAATTTTAACTGCTGATCAAGTTCAATGTCAAGTTCAATGTCAATTTTAAATGATGATTAATTTTAATGTCAATTTTAACTGCAGATCATTGTCAATTTTAAATCCTGATCAAGTTCAATGTGAATTTTAACTGCTGATTAGGTTCAATGTGAATTTTAACTGCTGATCAAGACCAAAGTCAATTTTAACTGCTGATCAAGTTCAATGTGAATTTTAACTGCTTATCAAGCTCAAGGTCAATTTTTACTGCTGATCAAGCTCAAGGTCAATCAAGCCCAATGTCAATTTTAACTGCTGATCAAGTTCAATGTCAATTTTAACTGCTGATCAAGTTCAATGTCAATTTTAACTGCTGATCAAGCTCAATGTCAATTTTAACTGCTGATCAGGTTCAATGTCAATTTTTACTGCTGATCAAGTTCAAGGTCAATTTTAACTGCTGATCAAGCTCAAGGTCAATTTTAACTGCTGATCAAGCTCAAGGCCAATTCAAAGCCGCCTTAATATCAACAGATTAGCGTATACAATATCACAGTAGGGGCGGAGCTTTGATTTGCTTTATCAATTTTTTTGAAAAATCACATGTATACTTCATTTGCATATGCTCTGGTTTTTGAAATTTATGTTTTTCTCACATGTATTTGGGTTTTGATTGTTGAAACTTCTGATCTCATGAGGCACTGATCTTTAATCACAAACACTTGACAGGTAAAAGAAGTCGCTCAATGAAAGATTGATCACAATAAACTGAGCTTGTGAGACTGTATCTTCAAAGAGACAAACATTCCTGCAATTCCTGTTTTCCTAACACTTAAATGCAACACATGTCTTACTGTACAAAGTATTCATTTTAAACTGTTATTAAATCTCAAAATCATTAAACATGGTAATTCATTTATTTAGTTTTTTTTTATGTTTCAGTGAAATCATGGCTGTCCCAGGTAAAAAAGCCACCAAACAATTTTCATCTTCAACAACTTCTATGGGTTCTGATGAAGATCTCAAAGTGTACTGTCAGCCATGTGATCGAGATGGACCTAGACTTCCTGCCCATGGCTATTGCACAAACTGTGCAGAGCATTTGTGTGAAACATGCTTTACCCTCCACAGGAGACACACATTGTCAAGACACCATACTTTACTAGACAAAACCAACATGCCTCAGACTCTGTCACCTGCAACACCAAGACAACCAGATAACTTCACAAAACCATGTCCTAAACACAACATTGAGATGATCAAGTTTTACTGCCATGATCATAAGGCTCTACTTTGTAGTGTTTGTGTTACACTTGAGCATACAGCAACATCTTGCAAAGTCAACTATATACCGGACATTTCAGGCCAGACCATCAATGGCACAGAATATCAGGACGTTTTGAAGGAATTAAACAACATGGCTGAGAGATCAAGCAAAATACTTCAAAACATGAAGAAACTGAATGAGGTATCAAACAAGTCTTTGACAGAAGCATTGACAGGCATATTGAAATTCCGAAAAGAAATTAACCAAAGACTAGATGAATTGGAAAGACATGTTAAGGAGGCTGCAAAAGTCATCCAAGAGGACAATAGCAAGAATCTGAAGACTGTAGAAACAGCATGTGGAGATGTACTTAAATCATTAAAGTCATCCTCTGATGTCATTAAACATCTCAACACTTCCAAACAAGCCAATGATTTGTTCATGGAACTAAAACATGCAGAACAGATGATAAAAGATTATGAACAGAGTGTTTCTAAGCTCTCAGAATATGAAGTCAAAGAGTATAAATTTGAACCAAATGAGGCAATATCAAATCTTCTTGCGAAAGAAAAGCAACTGGGGACACTGAAAGGTAGGCTATTATCCCCTGCTTTGAGGTCCAGACAATGTTTACATGTGGATAAAATCGGTATCAAAACATCACAAGACGGAAATCATTGCTTTATAACAGGAATGACTCTCCATACTCCTGATCTTCTTATCATCACAGATTATGCAAACATGGCCATTAAAATAGTTGATATCAGTATAAAGTCTGTACAAGCTCGGCATAACTTTGATAGTGAACCTTATGATGTCACAACAGTTACACAAAATGAAGTTGCTGTCACATTGCCATTTCGTAAAACTATTCAGTTCTTTTCTGTTTCTAGAAAAAATCTCCAGAAGAAGCACACTCTACAGGTTGACGGAAAATGTTTTGGTATAAGCTGTCATAAAGATAAAATGGTGGTGTCATATCTCAATCCAGCTAAAATTCAAATCCTTCTTATCAATGGCACTGTATTACAGACAATACAAGATGAAAATATTTTAAAAAATCCAAACAATATTACAACAAGTGACAATTATATCTTTGTATCTGATTATTTATTAAAAACAGTTGCCAAGTTAAACTGGCAGTGTGAGGTGACAGGTAAATATGTTTGTACAGCCGGTCCACAAGGCTTGACAATGTCAGACGATGGGACTGTGTTTGTTTGTATAGACAACAATACCATAGAAGAGATATCAGGAGACTGTAGTGAAGGACAAGTTGTTGTAAAGGATATAGAATACCCTCAAGCTGTCTACTGGTCTGCTGAAACATGTACATTGTACACAAGCAGCAGGGTTACTCCAGAATGTGACTTTATAAAACTCTTCAAACTGTCTAAATAATGAAAGAAATTTTTCTTCAGAGACAGACACGATATTAACAAACATAAAGGCATTAACTTTTGTATGATAGATGGTGCTTATTATTGGTACTGATTAAGAACTAGTGACTGTTTTATTTATAGTAACTCTGTAAACAATAAACTATTTCTTTATTTCTGTAAACAATAAACTATTTCTTTATTTCTGTAAACAATAAACTATTTCTCACTGGAAACAATTACAATATTAAAGTTTCCATCATCCAGATTGGTAAAGCATAAACACCCTTGGTGAGCTTATAACAAGCTTATAGCAACAGCGAGCCACCATCATTTAACATACTTGCACACAAGTAGTTTCAGCTATCTTACATAAATTTGAACTGTGACAGTTGTTGTCTAAATGTTGTTTTTTTTTACTGCTTTTTTGTTTTTGTTTTTTGGGTTTTTTTTTTGTTAAAAACTTTTACTTCACAAACTGGTGTATCTTTTCACTTCTGGACTAGTGGCTTAAACAATCCATTGTCACAATATACATTCAGAGAATAAACTAATATCTGACACCAAAATCAATCTGATGAAATCAGCTCTGAACTAATGCTAAGCAACTACAATCTAAGTGTTGAGCATAATTTTTCGTCTGCTCAACTCCACTTAATTCTCCTGCAAACTGGGCTGTCCAGCTTTTTATATCATCAGTCAACAACCATTTTCACAATCATAAATATAAAGAGTAACTTAGGCTTACACTTAATGTGATTAATATCTCCACCAGAAACTTTGACTTTTTTGAAGAAAACATATAATTTATGAAGTATCAACTGTGTACAAAGAATTTCAATTAATTGCAATGCCAACCAGGATCTTTATATAAACTTGCTTTTATACTAAATTTGAGAGTAATATCTTATTCCTCCTAACTCTAGATATTGCCTGAAAACCATTTTTCTATTTTTTTAAAAATAGTTACTTGAACCCAGGGGGTCCAAGTGCAACATCAACTGGGGTCTTTATATAAGCTTGGTTTAAACCAAGTTTAACTACAATATCTCATTCCAAACTCTAGTTATTGTCTGGAAACAAATTTTCTGTTTTCGGCAACAGTGACCTTGACCTTGACCAAAGGGGGTCCAAATGCAATACCATTCGAGGTCTTCATATAAGCTTGCTATAAGCCTAATTTGATTACAATATCTTATTCCTAACTCAAGTTATTGTCCAGAAACCATTTTTCTATTTTAGTAATGGTGACCTTAAACTTCGCCCAGGGGTCCAAATGAAATACCAACCAGAGTTTCCACACTAGGTTGCTATATACCAAGTTTGCAATATCTCATTCCAAACTCTAGTTATCGTCCTAAAACCAAAGACCAAAAATCCTACCTGCAAGCAGACACCTATAATTATACCCCATAAACTTCATTTGTGGAGATATAATAATAGAAACTGCAATCAATCATCTTTACATACTGACCAATGATTGTACATTTTTATACATGCATATTGTTAATAGCTTTACTATATATATGTGTCATAATTAACAAATCATACATTAATTATATAATAAATCTTCTTTGCTCTAAAACCGTGTGCGTCATTCATTTGAATCATAAAAAATATATGTACAATCAACCAAAGATTTATGTGATTCAATCCTGCCCAATTAAAGTTGAGACTACTTTTTCCAGTTTATTTGTCAAATTACTTCAAACGTTTTTTCTCTGACTAAAATCAACAATTTGTTTTACTTCCACAGCCAGACATATTTTGGACATTCTGTAAAGAACAGTTTGATTGCATGGCTAAATAATAAAAAAAAATAGCTTTCTTGAAATCCAAATCAAAATGAAGGTGAAACAAATACGGTGGCAATCAGATCTACATGCAAGATATAACTTAAGTAGATCTGAATATTTGTCAGATTGTGTTTGGGCTAGAGTTAAGACAATAACATAATATCTGTCACAATCTTACCTTCATACCAAATGTGAACACAGTAATTATTCCCTTGAATAAAAGAGCCAGGACAAGTTGCCATATTGCTCTTTTTACACCATCCCCAGCAAATGTACTTGACATGTATGACTTTGGATCCGTAAAATTTCTTTGATAATCACTGAAATAGCAATATATGAAAGCTGTATTGTTTGGTAGTAAGTGCTCATGATTTTCTTGCAAGACAGCTTGTAAGTTGACAAGTTTATAGAACTATAATTTAACTAGAACTGCCACTATCATGGTGGAATACCCCCGCATATCACTTTGTCAGAATCAACAGTGGCCATTTAGAACTCAAGGACAACCTCCCTGCCAAATCTGAGGTTACTAAGCCAGTGCATTGCTAAGTTTTATATTCTACATGCTTCAAATGTCAAAATCAATACACTCTGGACAGGCATTCTGAAGCAATTGAGGGGAAAAGCTTTATTTTGACAAGGTCCCTGTGACCTTGACCTTTGACCCAGTGACCTCAAAATCAATAGGGGTCATCTACTAATCATGACTAACCTCCATGCAAAATATGAAGACTGTGGGTCATAGGAACCTTAAGTTATTGTGTGGACAAGCTTTTTGAAGTCAAGGCCCCTGTGCCCTTGACCTTTGACCCGGTGACCTCAAAATCAATAGGGGTCATCTACTAATCATGACTAACATCCATGCCAAATATGAAGACTGTGGGTCAAAGGAACCTTAAGTTATTGGGCGGACAAGCTTTTTGAAGTCAAGGCCCCTGTGACCTTGACCTTTGACCCGGTGATCTCAAAATCGATAGGGGTCATCTACTAATCATGACTAACCTCCATGCCAAATATGAAGACTGTGGGTCATAGGAATCTGAAGTTATTGGGCGGAAAAGCTTTTTGATGTCAAGGCCCCTGTGACCTTGACCTTTGACCTGGTGACCTCAAAATCAATAGGGGTCATCTACTAATCATGACTAACCTCCATGCCAAATATGAAGACTGTGGGTCATAGGAATCTTAAGTTATTGGGCGGAAAAGCTTTTTGAAGTCAAGGCCCCTGTGACCTTGACCTTTGGGCTGGTGACCTCAAAATCAATAGGGGTCATCTACTTATCATGACTAACCTCCATGCCAAATATGAAGACTGTGGGTCAAAGGAATCTTAAGTTATTGGGCAGACAAGCTTTTTGAAGTCAATGCCCCTGTGACCTTGACCTTTGACCTGGTGACTTCAAAATCAATAGGGGTCATCTACTAAGCATGACTAACCTCCATGCCAAATATAAAGACTGTGGGTCAAAGGAATCTTAAGTTATTGGGGGGACAAGATTTTTGAAGTCAAGGCCCCTGTGACCTTGACTTTTGACTTTGTGACCTCAAAATCGATAGGGGTCATCTACTAATCATGACTAACCTCCATGCCAAATATGAAGACTATGGTACAAACGAATCTTAAGATTTTTGGCAGACAAGAAACAAGAGGGCCATGATGGCCCTGAGGTCGCTCACCTGTATATGGCCCCCCCCCCACCCGGGCCAATTTTTACCCAAGGGCTTTATTTGTTTATTTAAACAGACTTAGTAGACACCCATAAGAAAATGTTTCATGCTAAACATCTAAGTTCTTGCTCATTGGGTTTTTAAAAGAAGATTTTTAAAGTTTTTACTATACACATATAGTTAAAAACAATGACACCCCTGGGGCAGGGCCAGTTTTGACCCCCGGGCTTTTATTTGAACAAACTTTGTAGATATTTACTTAAAGATGTTTCATGCTTTATTATCTAAACTCTAGCTATTTGGGTTTTTTCAAAGAAGATTTTTAAGTTTTTGCTATACACAGATAAGGAAAATCAATGACCCCCCCCGGGGCGGGGCCAGTTTTGACCCCAGGGCTTTTATTTGAACATACTTGGTAGACACCCATTAGAACATCTTTCATGCTAAATATCTTAGCTCTAGCTTATTGAGTTCTTTAAAAGAGGATTTTTTAAGTTTTTACTACATGCATATAGGGATAATCATTGACCCCTGGGCTGGGCCAATTTTGACCCCAGGGCTTTTATTTGAACAAACTTGGTAGACACTCACTAGAAGATGTTTCATGCTAAATATCTTAGCTCTAGCTCTTTGGGTTCTTTAAAAGAAGATTTTTAAGTTTTTACTATATGCATATAGGGAAAATCAATGACCCCCTGGGGCGGGGCCAATTTTGACCCCAGGGTTTTAATTTGAACAAACTTGGTAGACACTCACTAGAAGATGTTTCATGCTTAATATCTTACCTCTAGCTCTTTGGGTTCTTTAAAGAAGATTTTTTTAAGTTTTTACTATATGCATATAGGGAAAATCAATGACCCCCTGGGGCAGGGCCAATTTTGACCCCAGGGCTTTTATTTGAACAAACTTGGTAGACATTCACTACAAGATGTTTCATGCTTAATATCTAAGCTCTAGCTCTTACGGTTCTTTAAAAGAAGATTTTTTAAGTTTTTACTATATGCATATAGGGAAAATCAATGACCCCCCGGGGCGGGGCCAATTTTCACCCAGGGCTTTTATTTGAACAAACTTGGTAGACACTCACTAGAAGATGTTTCATGCCAAATATCTTAGCTCTAGCTTTTACGGTTCTTTAAAAGAAGATTTTTTAAGTTTTACTATATGCATATAGGGAAAATCAATGACCCCTGGGCGGGGCTAATTTTGACCCCAGGGCTTTTATTTGAACAAACTTGGTAGACACTCACTAGAAGATATTTCATGCCAAATATCTAAGCTCTAGCTCTTAGGGTTGTTTAAAAGAAGATATTTAAAGATTTTTCTTTCGGTTGCCATGGCAACCAGAGTTCTACATGGAATTAAATTCTTTGAACAATTTTTAAAGGTGACCACCAAAGGAACATTCCTGTGAAGTTTGGATGAAATTGGCTCAGTGGTTTATGAGGAGATGTCATTTAAAGCAAAAGTTTACGGACGGACGACGGACGGACGGACGGACGCCGGACGAAAAGCGATCACAAAAGCTCACCCTGTCACTTTGTGACAGGTGAGCTAAAAACCGACAGATCAGCTCATAAACACCACCTGGACCAACATCCATAATCAAAATAAGCTCATAAAAACAAAAAAATAGCTCTTAATTTGAATTTTATGAGTTTTTGTTCTTTATTTAACTACGGAATGAAGCTCATAATAATCAAATGTTTGCTCGGCCGGACAGCCGGAGGGACAAGCTGATTCCAGTATACCCCCGTTACAACTTTGTTGTGCGGGGGTATATTATAGTTATGCATATTTAAAGAATCTACACTGAGCTCCAAAAGGCTCAAATATAAAGTTTGAAATCAAACATAATTCAACTCAGGCACTCATAACTGAAAAAATTGAAAATGAAGAGCTCTAGCTTTTTGGGTTTTTAAGAGTTTTTTTTTTAGTTTTTACTTTATACATACAGAAATATATAAAGAAAAAAAAATGACTGTCCTTGGGCGGGGCCAATTTTGATCCCAGGGCTTTTAATTGAACAAACTTGGTAGACACGCACTAGAAGATGTTTCATGCGAAAAATCTCAGCTCTAGCTCTTTGGGTTTTTAAAAAAAAAAGATTTTATTTTTTCTATCTATACATATAAGGAAAATAAATAACCCCTGGGACGGGGCCAATTTTGACCCCAGGGCTTTTATTTGAACAAACTTGACAGACACCCACAATAAGATGTTTCATGCTAAATATCTAAGCTCTAGCTCTTTCAATTTTTAAAAGAAGATTTTTTTGTAAGATTTTACTTTATACATATAAGGAAAAACAATGACCATCCTGGGAAGGTGCCAATTTGAACAAATTTGGTAGACACTCACTAGAAGATGTTTCATGCCAAATATCAAAGCTCTAGCTCTTTGTATTTTTAAAGAGAAGATTTTTTTAAGCTTTTACTATACACATATAGGAAAATCAATGACCCCCTGGGGCGGTGACCATTTTGCCTGCATGGCTTTTATTCAAACAAACTTGACACACTCACTAGAATATGTTTTGCACCAAATATCAAAGCTCTAGCTCTTTAGTTTTTTAAAGAGAAAATATTTTAATTTTTTTTCATTAGGTTGTCCTGGCAACCAGAGTCTGCATGGAATTAAATTCTTTGAACAATTTTCAAAGATGACCTATTCTATAGTTTGGATGGATGGAAGGACGAGCCATGGACGGACACCAGATGAAAAGCGATCACAAAAGCTCACATTGTCACTTTAAGACAAGAATCTCAGAGCTTTTCGCATTTGCAGCCTTATTGTTATATCTTCAACAGCAGATCTATGTTCTGTTATACATTCTTCTAAGAATATAAAATCAATAACATCATGTACAGATCTTGCCAGAGGGGATGGCCATGACCTTCCTAGAATTTTGCTGGTATGTATTAAAATATTCATAATATATAATATATCGGGGTCTGGATATTAACTTTTTTTTTCACTTACAATAAATGTTTTGACTTATAAAACTCTGGGAAAACTAGTAAAATACACCAAACACTCTCACAAAAATAGCAAAACTTGAATGTGCATTAACCCCTGTCAGAATTTATATGACACCCTCTGGTAAAAGATTCCATGATTTGCACCGGACACTTTTTATGTGGATAACCTTTTTGATACAGTTTTTCTCTATTTTTAAGATGTTGGTTATGTTGGTTTATAGTCACAGGTGGCAATATCAACAAGTATATGTAAGCCATCTTATCAAAATAATATGTAAAGTATATACAAACCATAAATCATTAGTATCCTCAGGACCACATCTACTGACCAGCTGTCGTATCATTTCACTTGTGTTCATTCTTGTATATGGATTAGGAAAACTTAACAATGTTGTAATAAATGCTACAACAAGTACCTGCAAACAGATAATTAACATGACTTATATGACAACAGTACTTACCGGTTAGTTCTAAGAATCTATCTTATATATGTATAAACTGCAAGAATTTGTTTTCACATTTAGCATGAATAGGGATGTTAAGTTTTTGTTTATTTGCTTTGGTTTTACATCGCACCAACCCCATTAGGTCATATGGCAACTTTTCAGTTTTATTGGTTCAGTAACACCTCAAGTGACCTTCCCTGCATTATTTCAGGAACGTATAGCAACCTTAGTAGAACCATGCACATTCCCTAAACTACCTGGATAGCTTCCTCATGACGAAAAACCCAAAGTCTCTGCCCGGATTCAAACCCACAGTGGTGGTATGAAGTAAATGACCTTAACCACAGAAGCCTCTAATAAGTATGTTTTATGACCTTAACCACAGAAGCCTCTAATAAGTATGCATAAACTAACAAACTATTTTGTATTAATTACATGGGACTTTTTGTGACCTGTGTGGGACAGAAAACTGACAGTAAAGTCAGTCCAGGATTTACTTTCCTACATAACCTTTTTAAGGCTTCTCAATAAATGATGACTAAATGGTGCCTTTACACATTTCATGCTTTTTATTTTAACTTTGACCCCTATAAGTGACTTTGACCTTAGCCCCTGGAACCTAATTTTGCCTGTGACACTCCACCTCACAATGGTGAACATTTGTGTGAAGTAATATTGAAATCCATCTATGCATGTAGAATTTATGCTCCGGACAAGCAGTTTTCAATGACCTCTATGTGTGACATTGACTTTTGACCTAGAGACCTTGTTAATGCTGTGACACATATTCTCACAGAGGTGAACATTTCTTTGAGATCTTATCAAAATCCTTCCATGTGTGCAGCAGATATGTTCCGGACAAAAAGCCACCCGCCAAACTGTCCGCCTCCAGGGGCGTTCCTATAATACGACCTACTTAGGTTTTCAGCACCATACAGATTACAAAATGTCACATTGGATAGGACATTTAAACTTTACATCTTTACATTATCATTTATGATTGTAATTTTACTATCACATGTTTCTGTAGAATATATCTATAGAACTTTAGTTTACTGACATATAGACCCAGATGTGAAATATAGAGTAAGATCACTCACTTCAACAATGGGATATTTTCCCAGCACAGAATTCTTCCTATATTGACACCATCTGATGTTGAGTTTGATAAATAAACTACCATATAAACCCTGAAGAAATAAAGCATATTTTATGTACAATAATTATATCAATAAAAAATGTTTTAGAAACTTGTAAATAATCAGAAATGCATTCAAAAAGTCAACATTTTCATCCAGTATTAAAAGTTATTAACATACTTAGGATTTAGCCCTCCCAGACTTTTCTTTTTTTAGTACACAAAATGTGGTCCGTCCATTTAAAGTAACAAATTGCTACTTCCATAGACTTCAAAATAAATTGAATCTTCTCAGCCAATATAAGAAACTCCACTTTAATGTCTGGCCTGGCTTTTTGCTGATGGACTAGCGTGCCTTTATATACACTAGCTTGAAGAGCTGTCTATTTATTTACTATATACATATAGGGAAAAACAATGACCCCCCCCCCCTCAAAAGGGCCAATTTTGACCCCAGGGCTTTTATTTGAACAAACTTGGTAGACACTCACTAGAAGATATTTCATCCTTAGTATCTAAACTCTAGCTCTTTGGGTTTTTTATAAGATTTTTTCAGTTTTTACTATCAAATATAAGGAAAATCAATGACCGGGGGATTTATTTGAAAAAATTTGGGTTTAGACCTGGAAAAATTTTTAAGCTCTTAGTTTTTTGGGTTTTTTCTAAAAAGAAGATTTTTTCATTTTTTTTCCTTTCGGATCCATGGAACCCCAGAGTTTTTTGTTTGGGAATTAAATTTTTTTGAACAATTTTTTAAAGTTGACTACCAAAAGGAAAAATTCCCTGTAAAAGTTTAAAATAAAAATTGGCTTAGCGGTTTATGATGAAAATGTTTTTTTAAAGTAAACGTTTTTATGGAGGATCCCGGGATGGACACCGGAAAAAAAGTGATCAAAAAAGCTAAACCAAATGTACTTTGTGAGCAAAAATAAAAACAAAACCTTTAACATTAAGAAAAAACATTGTTTAATAAAATTTTCTTTTTTTTTGCCCTGTAAAATTTAAATTTTTTTTGCATATCAATGTTTTTTCTTTTCTTTAAAAAAAGGTTTTCCCTTTTCTTTTAAAAAAAGCAATTTTTTTTACCTTTAAATGCCCCTATTAAATGAATGGAAACAAGTTCCTGCAGGTACCCCCGGCTATTGAAAATTTCTATTTTAAAAACATGAAAAATAATCAATTCCCAAAATGGTTTGGGAGGACCGTAAGAAAAACGCTGCAGCCAATGAAACAGAAGAATCCCCGCCATAAGTCTTCAGTGGGAAAAAAATCTGACCTGAAAAATATAGATGAAAAAAATCCCTTTTAAATTTTTCCCCATCTCTAAAAATTTAATGAACTTTTATTTATTCTATATTTAACAAGTTTTTTAATGTCCAGAAAGCTTGCAATCAAAACCTAGTTTTTAACAGTCAAAATTTCATTGTCATTTTTAAGAAAATAATTTCTATCTTTTTTAAAACCCTTTTTGGCCTGGGGGTTTTAAGAAATCATTTTTCTGAGTTGTAAAATGAACCCCAACATGAGCGTAAAAACATGGTTGCAGCGTATATAAAACATTTTTTACCAACTCAGCCAAAAGATCCCTTCTAAAAAATTCAAAATTTCAAATCTTTCCATATATAATAATTTTTTTTTATTTAAATTCTTTTTTTAAAAGAGCAAAAAAATAATCATTTTGAAAAAAAGCCCCCAAAATTTTAAAAAAAAGGGGCATAACTAAAAAGAATATAACTTAAAATTTTTAAATTATCAAAAATTCAGAAAAAATTTCCCCTTTTTGTCTAAAAACTGCACATTGGAAAAAATATAAGTTTTAAAAAAGTTTTATGTTAAAATTTTAAAAATCTTTGATTTTGGCTTCTTTAAAAAAATTTTAAAAACAATGATGAAACAGTAAAAACGCAGGGGAATCTTGACTTTTTCTTAAAATTCAAAACAGCCCAAAAAAAACACGCATTTACAGGGGCCACTCTTTCTTTTTTTATGAAAAAAATGATAAAAATTATTTTTTACAGACCAAAAACCCCTTGTTTCTAAATGTCATTTTTGGTAGGAAAAAAATCTTTTTCTGAAAAAAAACCAACTAAATTTTCCTTTTCTTCAATCCAGCTTTTATATTTCTTTAAAAACCCTTCAAAAATATAAGATTTTTTTGGGCCTGACCCTTGTTATGGAAATCATTTTCATTTCCTCAAAATGTTAAGACAAACACAGGGGTTTGTTTTTATAATCTTCTTTTTAAAAACTTTTATAACCCGGTTTTTTAAATATCAAAAAATAAAAGGGTTCCCTACCCCTATTTTGGGGAATAAAAATTTAAAATTTTTGGCCCCCTTTGTGCCGAGGGGAATATAACTGATAGGCAAAAAACAAAAAAAAAAAAGGGCAAAAAAAAACAAAAAACCCAAAATTATTTTTGATTGTTTTTTTGCAAAAAAATATTTAACCCTTACTCTCAAATTTCCGGGAAAAACCCTTTTTGATTTTTTTCTGTCATCAAAAAAAATTGCTTTTTTTTTCCAATTAAAGCAGCAAAATTGCCCAATTTTAAATTTAAGAAATAGAAAGTTAATAACATCTTAACAAGAAAAGAGCAAAAAAAATTGTTTCATGTTTTTAAATTTTTAACTGCAGTATTAATTACATATTTTACACAGAAGATAAAATTTTAAAATTTTAAAGGCACCCCTTCTAAAACTGACCCAAATTTCCTTTTGTTTTTTTTTTTTTTAATGTTTTAAAAAAGTAAAGTATTGCCCAAGTAAAACAAAGAAAGGTTTTTATACATTGTAAATGGTATTTAAAATCCATAAAAAAGAAACCAAAAATAGAAACCCAGAAAAATTAGAAAAAAACTACCCCTTTTTTCTGTTTTAGGGGGAGGGGCAGTAGAAATATAAATAATAATGCTCCAAAATCAGTCATTAATTGAAATTTAAAATGTAAATTTTTTCTTTTAAAATTTGTGTATTTTTTTCCCAAATTCTTAAAATTTTAAAGAAATTTTTACAAAAGGGCTAAAATTTTCTTGAAAAAAATTTTGGCTCATCTGGGGGGCCATGCCCATGTTCAAATACTGTTTGAAAAGGACTTAAATTTTTTAAATTTTAAGAAATAAAAATCAAGTTTAAAATAATTTTGGGGCCGACTGGGTAAAAAATTCAAACTTTCTATTAGCATTCAAAGATAGCCCAGATAAACATAAAATACTGTAAACCAAGGGATATTCCTGTTATAGAAAGTACAAAACGGAAAACTATCAGTGACATTCCTGTTTTATTTAACAGACCCCGAAAAAAAAGGCCCTTTTCCCCAAAATTAAAAATTTTTTTTAAAAAATCATGCAGCTTTCTCAAAATCTAAACTAAAACCTGTTTTTTTTAACCCCCCCAAAATTAGCTTTTTTAGGGGTTTTTTTTTTTCCAAAAAATCAAGAAAATAAGGCCTTTTCCCCCAATTAAATGGAAAAAAACACTACTATATCCCTCAAAAAAACAGGGTTTTATGTTTTTTTATAAAACCCCACAGAAAATTTTTTGCCGGGGGAAATCCAACACTCCCTCCTCAAAAACTGAAGAGTCCTCCACCAAGGGGAAGCAAAAAAGGGCCAATTTAAATTCCTGCAGCAAAACGCAGCTGATAAAAACCTGGAATATAGACATATATTGAAAAAATAATACAAAGTGGACCCTTTAAACCATGGTAAGATCTAGCCTTTTAAAATTTCAAAGGATAAAGGGGGTTTGGGTCCACTGACCAAAAAACTAAAAAACATAAAATTAAAATTAAAAAATAGTCAGAAGTTTTATCTTGTTTTTGGGGTTAAAAGTCAAGCCCCTAATACTGAAAAGGTAAATCTTTTTAACGAATTATCAATAAAGATCTAAAAGTGCCACTCTGGGGAATTACCTGAAAAAACAAGGGGGGCCCCTTTGAAAAACCTAAACCTTTTTAAGGGCTAGTTTTAAAAGTTTCATAAAATGAAAATCCCTGTACCTGACAAAAATTTAAGTCTAAAAGTGGTTAGACTTATAATAAAAACCCCATGGTTTTGCTTTTTGGAAAACTGAATAAAACACTTTAAAACTGGTGCAGACCAAGATAACCCAACACCCAAATGCCGCCCTGATGCCTGCAAAAAAGTTTGCTTTTTAGAAAAGTTTATTTTTTAAAAAAATTTTCCCTTAAAAAAGGGATAAAAACTTTTTTTGTCAAGAATGTATTAAAATGAACAAGTTCTTTTAAAAAGATTTTAAACAATGGAAAGTTTAAAGGGTCTTTTTTTCAAATTTAAATTTTTTTGGTCATTCAGCTATCGCTCCTATCTAAACAAAAAATTTTAAAAAACTTGGTTTTTCTTCAATGCAAGTTTTCCTATCTTCCTTGAAAAACTATATCTATGACAATTGAATATTTTTGGGAAAAAACAAAAAAACGGGTCTACTTTTTTTCCTAGATTAAATATATACGTTTCAACTGGGAGATAATAATATATGTTCCAGAAAATTTTCCGGGAATGATCTAAAAACTAAAATTTGGGCGGCTATTATATCAATTTGTACCGGGCCATAAAAAACATAGATGAAAAAATTGTCTGCAACACACTCCCAAAATTAAAAAGATTATACATGGTTGCTTTAAAAAACATTTCGAAAGGGTTTTTATTTAAAAAAAACATTTCTTGTACTTTAAAAATGAAAAAATTAAAAATGTACAAAAAATTAAACAAACAAACATTTTTTAAAAAACAAACATAAATTGTAATAAAAGAAAATTAAAACCTTTCCCAAAAAAAACAAAAAAAAAAAATGTACTCCCTCTTTTCTTTTTGGCTTCTTTTCTCCCCGGTTTTGGGGGAACAAGTATGAAAAAAATTTTTCCCAAACAGCAAAAAGGCAAAAATGGCCCATACGGTCCTTCCTTGCCGAGGTCAAACCTGCAAACCACTGAAAAAGAAATAACCCACTAAATTTGGTCACCCAGGGTCCATTTCCCCAGATACCCACGAAAAAATAAACCCCACTAAAGGGGTTTTTAAAATCTGAAAAAGTACAGAGAAGAGCTTAAAAATGAAATTTACAGTTTGAAGGGGAAAATCCGGGGTCTCGGGGGTAATAACTATTTAATTTTCGGGGATGGCAGATTCGATCCCCCACTCCTTTTATTAACCACCCAAAGGGTCCAATAGGATAAAAATTTTAAAAAACCCATGAAACCCCTGTTTTTGGGGTTCTAAACGGGTTACTTTAAAAGAACCAGGGTTGCCTCTGAAACTAGGCAACTATTGCATCATACACTACCTTGAAAATAACAGTGTGCTTCCCTATGAGAGCAACCACATATGACAGTAAACAAACTGGCAAATAATGCCAGCAGCAAAACCCCAAACAGTACTTGTTGTTCATTTGGGACTTATTGACAGCACGAAAGGAAAAAGAAAATATTTGAAAATGCCCTTTAAAAGTTACCCTTAATTTTTTGCGATTTTTACTACCATCCCTTTAAAGGAAAAGAGTTTTTAAATTTTAAAACAGAAACTCAAATTTTATCCACCCCTTCACTTATTTAACGTAGATGTTTTTAAAACCCCAATTTTTTTAAATCACTTTTTTAAATTTTTTCCCCAAATTTTTTTTTTAAAGAAAAAAAATTTTTTTTAAAATAAGCCTAGAGATGAAAAAAGGGAAGGAAATAAAATTTTCTAAGAAATCAAATTAACTTTAAAGGTAACAAAAATTCAAAAATATCTTAAAACTATTTTACCTCAGGAAATACCAGACCCAAACAAGCATAGGGCCCGAAAAATAAAAGAACAAACTTTTGTGCCGTAAAGGCAAAACAAAAAACCCCCAAAGACAAATGAAAGAAGAAATTTTTGATGATATATGCCCCTTCCTCCTGATGAATTTATACCCCCCTTTTCCCTCCCCGGGAAATCCCAAATGAAATGAAAAAATTTAAACAAACCCTGTAAATATTCAAAACTAAAAAAATACTAAAAATTTAGTTTTTTAAAATTATTTTTTTTTAAATCCATTTTAAAATTAGCATAAGAAACGGGAAATATTCAGAGTGGACTATTTCTTTTACTTTTACACCCTTCAAAAAAAATTTTTAAAACCCCTTTCCCCAGGGCAAAATTACAGTATTTTTAAATGGATTTCCCCATCTTTCATTCTGGACTAAACCATTCATCATACATTTTTTAAAAAAACAATTAAAAGTTTTAAAACTGCCCTGCCATATAAATGTTTAAACAAAATAAATTTTTCTAATAAATTATCATGATCCCTATGTACATTCTTTGGGGCAATCCCCAACCCTACAACAGTACTCAGTTTAAACTAAATAAAAAACAAGTAAAATTTTGCCAACCCTATGAGTTTAAAGTATTGTAATACTTGATAGAAAAAACAAACCCTGAAAAAAAGGGTCCCAATTTTTTAAAAGTTAAAAAGGGTAAAATTTCTTAAAATATTCATTTTAAAAAGTTAGGGCCCCTTGGACACTGCCCTTTTTTTGGCTCTCTAAAAAAATGTGTAAAGTTTTCAACAAATTCAAAAACCCTTCAAAAACGGGTTTTTTAGATACCAAAATTGGGATGCAAAAATTAACCAAAAATGTGAATGCCGACCCCCTTTGGGGATTACAATACTCTCCTTTTTCTTTAAAAAAGTCAAACTTAAATAAACTGACGTACCCGTGAGTCATCGTTTTTCCCCGTCTAAAGTTGTATAAAAATTTTGGGCCGGGAAAATTTTGCACGCATGCTTTTAATTTAAACAGAAAAAGCATTCCCTACAAATCCTTCCCTTAAATACCACAACAACCAGATGCAAACCCATATCTATAAGACCTGGGTAAAAGCCCCCTGTAAAATTAAAAGATAATAAAAAGAATATTGGGGCGTAAACACACAAAAAAAGGGGAAAAGGGCAAAAAACCCTCCTGGACAAAGGGCCCCCCCGTCCAAAAAAAGACAGGGCGTACTAAAAGCCTTCCCGTGAAAATAACAAGGCGGACAAAAGCCCCCCCCGTGAAAAATGACAGGGGCGGAAAAAAACCAAACCGTGAAAATGAAATGGGGGGAAAAAAAGCCTCCCCCTGAAATTAAAAAGGGGAAAAAAAGCCCCCCGGGAACAAAATTATATGTATGTACTTACCTGTTGAATTTTTTAAAGGGACTTAAAAATATTTTAAATTTTAAGGGATAAAATATTGTTGTTGTTTTTTTAAATTTTTTTTAAGTATTTTTATGAAATAAAAACAACCTTTCTTAAAAATATAAATTTAGAAAATTTTTTAAAGAGGTAACATTTTTTTTTCACAAATGCCGACCGTTTTTAAAAAAAAGGGCCCCTTTTTAAAAAATAATTGACTCATTACAAAAGGGACATTATAGATGTTTGGACTTATTTAATTTTAAAATTAATTTAAACTTCTTTTTTAAACATATTTACTTTTATTAATCTTTTAAATTTTACAAAAGAAGTAAATTTTTCATTTTTAAGTGAAAAATATGCACTTACAGATTCTAAGGGACTTATTATTCAGATGCCTGGGCAGAAATTTCTCAAAATTTATACAAAAAACGCTTTTTGCCAAAAGGAAAACAAAAATATTTATAAATTTCAATTTTAATATGTTGAGTGCATTGAAAAAAAAACTATCAATTTGCATATATGTATCTGCTGCGGGAGGGCTTTTTACCGCCCTGGTTTTTTTTCAGGGAGGGTTTGTCCGCCCAGTCATTTTTTTAGGGAGGGATTTTGTCCCCCCCTGTCATTTCCAAAGGGAGGGGGTTTGTCCCCCCTGTCCCTTTTCACGGGGGGCGTTTTTCCCCCTTGTCATTTTTGGACGGGGGCCCTTTTTTCCGGGAAGCTTTTGCCTACACTCCACAAAAAAAAGTGGGGTTTTAGGTTTTTAAGGGAAAAAATTTTTAAAAAAACTTATTTTTTTCGGCTATTCAATAGCCTTCATCAAACCCCCGATGCACCTATATTTAAGAACCCGCTTTAATTTCACCCGTACAAACCAAAAAAAAATAATAAAGGAAAAAAAATTTCAATTGTTTTTTATTTTTTTATTTTTTTATGAGCTATAGGGAAAAAGGGAAAAAATTGGTTTTTTTGATTATTTTATCAATCCAATTAGATTTGATAGTGACAAATGCATAATTATTGAAAAAACTCATTCCTGGTGAAATGTATCATAATCTATTATAAGAAAGAAGATGCTGAGAGCAAAATGAAAGATAAAATGGAAAGCAGTATGATATATGGCCAAGGATTTTACACTTTTAAAATGGGAAAAACATACAACCCAAAAATCTTTCCCCTTTCAAAATTTTTCCCCCTTTTTAAAACTGAAAGAACATTTATTAAATTTGGGTACATATATGCCAAAGTTTTTTTAATTTTCAAAAGCCTAATTTTTTATTTAAAACGCATAAGTGTCATCTTTCTTTTTACACGTTTTAATTTTGAAAAAAATTATGTAAATTCCCCAAAAATTTTTTATGCTTTTTTTGATAAATAAACTTAAAAAGGGCTTTAACTTTAAATTAAATTTTTAAATTTTTTACAAAAGCCAAGATTTTCAAAATATAAACCTAGTTCCCGGAAAAAAAAAATTTCCTTCAAGATATCAGCCTTTCCAAAACCCCCAAAGGGGAAAAAAGATATTTCATTCTTTCATATCAAATAAAAAAACCAACTCAATTTCAGGTTAAAAATTAAATCAAATCTGGTAAAAAAAATGAAAAAACTCCAAAAAGTTAACTTGGGAACTTTTTAAGGGTTCTAATTTGAAAAATTTCTGAATCTTCAGTGTCTTTCTCAAGTTTTTGGGTTTTGTTTTTTCCCGGTTTTAGGTTTAATGTTAAACCTCGGGAAAAGTTTTCTGTGAAAGGTAAAAAGGGCCTTACCTCCCCTGACCAGAGGGTTTAAAAAACTAAACAGCTTTCTCAAATGATACTGAAAGCCTTAATTATACTTTTTTTAAATGAAAAATTCCTTTTATTGAAAAACAGGATAACATCAAAAGGGATGATATTCAGCAAAAGGGACAATATCATTTTAATATAAAGCTTTTTTACAGGTTATATGGCCCCATATAATAGCTTTTTTTTATTTTAGCTTTCTCTGGTTAAAATTTAAACCCGGGCAAGAATCTTTTGAACGGGGAAATTTTAATACAGGAAACTTTTTTTTTTTTTAAAGGAAAAAAATGAAATTAAATTAAGAAAATTTTCCAAAAAGCCCCTGTAAAATGGGTTTAAAATAAATTCAGGGGGTTTAACCCAAAGAAAAAACCCTGTTTTAAAAGTCCCAGCAGTATTATAAAGTTCAAGACAAGCCTAAATGCCCCCTCTGGGGTAAAAAATACCAACTTCTTCGAAAAATTCTCTTTATTCTTGTTGGGAAAATTTTCTAAAAAGGAAATTCCCTGTTGATCTGTTGGCTATTTAAATTTCCTGGGAAAAAATGCTTATTTTACCAAAAATTTTGAAGGGGTTTTCTTTGTTTTAAATTTCTTTGGGGGCCCCTTTAAAAAAGTTTTGTTTTTTGGGTTTTTTCATTCAAAGCCCCCCAAAAAAATTTTCCCCAGCCATTTTTTACTTTTTGATAAAAATTATTATCTGTAGTAATTTATTTTTTCCTTTTTTTTAAATTTAAGTTTTTTTGAGTTTTTTTTTGTAGAAAGGAAATGCAACATAAAAAAACATTGGGGGATTGCAAAAATTTGAGAAATCCCTGCAAAACACAAAACTTTTTTAGTCCCCCCTAAGTTCCCTTTCTACCCTAGCTGTTTTTAAGTTTTTTTCTCTTTGCAAATTTATTTGTTTCTTTAGAAGTGGGTTCCCCATATCTTTGAGGCCAAAAATTAAAAAAATGTATTAGCATTAAAAAAGTTAAAAGGGTTTTTAAAGGGTTATTTTTCGAAAGAAATTAAAAAGGGACTCAAAACGTTTTTTCCCTTTTAAAAAAACCCGTACTTATATACCAATTGGAGGGAAAAATCTTAAAAAAGAAAAAACCAAATTTTGTTGGAAAAAGCAACCTATCCCAAAATTTCAGCAAATTTTGTTCAGACCACTTTTTAAACTTAAATTTTGGGGTGTGAAAGTTGAAAATTTTTTTTGGGGCTGTTCGTGTACGTTGAAATTTCTGTTTTTTTGGCAAAATTTTTAAATTTAAAAACAAAAACCCCACAACAAGAAACCAAACCGTTTTTTTTTCATTAAAAAAATTCTTTATTTCATTTTAAAAAAAGTGAATTAAAATCGTTTTTAAAGTTATTAAACACTTTTACACCCAAAAAGTGGGGTACGTTGTCCCTGCCAAATTTACAAAATGTAAATATTGTTTGATTTTCTCAGAAAAAAAACGTTAAAACGACCCCCCGAATGCATCTTTTTGGGAAAACATCGGAAATGCCCCCGGTCGGGAAAGGGTAATTAAATTGGGATAATTAAAATCGCCTCGATAAAAAAATTAACAAAAAAATCTTACCCGAGCTGAGCTTTTTTTTGGGCCCTGTACCCTTGACTTTTTTGGTCCCCGTGACCAAAAATTGCTTAAACCCCCGGCCCTTAATAGCTTTTTTTGCATTTTCAAAAACCATTATTTTCCTTTTTTAAACCCTTTTCTAATTTTCAGATTTTTTTAAAAATCCTCCTTAATTCTTTTAACCGCAGTTTTAATTTTTAATTCATTTTTAAAGATTAATACAGCAAATTAGAAACCTTTTCAGTTATTGAAAACTATTTTTTTTTTTCACAAAACCGTCAAATTCCGTCATTTGGGGGAGCAAATAGCTTTATTTCCATTGATAGGGGGTCTGACACTTAAAACAGCCATGAAAATCCCCCAACAACCTAATGGGGCGCCCCCTTTCTTTGCACAGAAAAAGGGGATAAAATTTAATGGGTTTGTGTTTTTATGAAGAATGTAGTAAATTAGTTAAAAGCAATAAAACAAAGTCTCTAATCTAATCCTGTAATTGCTTCTGCTATTTTAAGGCAAGTTTTCTTTTATATTTCAGGGAATTTCAGTTCAGATGAAGCCATATTAGAACATCCTCTCCTGGCTGATTTTGTGAAATGGACTCTTGTCTTACATTAAACATGGAATGGTTCATTTTTTACATTCAGGGTTTTAATGATCAAAAACTCAAAATCTATGTCAATATTTCCCCATCTTTCAACAATAATATACAAAATAACATTTGAATTCCCCAGTCATCTTTATCGATGATTTTTTAAAAATGATTTTTCAAAAATAATCAGCTTTTTCATTTTAAATGCCTTGGAATCCACTCAATCTTTAAATTTATGGAATTTTGCAAACAAAATGAAAAAATATTAATTGCAATACATTGCAAATCAGGCTTTTAGACCCTTTATCTACTATCGAACAAACAGCTTGGCAATCTCTAAACCACTTAATATTACTATTAGCCAAAACTTCAACTAAAGAAACTAAAACTCTATATACTGCTGTAAGTTCTCCCCAGCTAGAAGACTTTTTTGCTTCTTCTACAGACCATATATTTAGTGCTTTGCCATTTATAGTTTTAACTTCATAACCAGAAAATCCAATTTTACTGGCGTCGCTTTAAACTATTTTTGGAAAGTTATCATTATTAATCAGCAAATTGCTAATTCTACATCTTCATCTTCAGTATACTGCTTAACAATCAATTCTGATTATGACTAGCAGGCGCGTTGTCAGGGAACTGTTAATAAAAAATTATTTATACGCAAATTTAAAAGAATAAAAGTTCTACAAGACTATTTAAATTTTAAAAAACATTGTTGGGGGATTTAAAAAATTTATAGAATGGGTTAAGCCTCTCAATAAAAAAAAAGTTTTAAACTGGGGGGTAGAAATGGACAGTTTTGAGGAAGGCTATTTCAAAAAAGGGAAAGCTACTAGGAAAGAAAAAAATTTTGAAAGATTTTTTGGTCCTTTGAGTAGGGTATCAAAGGGAGTTCAGATAAACTTGGTTTTTGGGGAAAGGGGGTTGGGGGGTCAACAAAAAAAAATGTTGTTTTTTGGGTTTTAAAACAAGTAGGTTACAAACACTGGGGTGTTTCACGCTGTTCTACGGTTTGCCAAATTTAAAATCATTTTAAAACAAAGTTTGAGACACTACTTTTAAAAGTCTATTTATTTAAAATTTTATCTAGAGCAGATCTTTGGACTTGCTCTATCTTATAAATTAAGTATTTCTGCCAAGGATGCCAAACTATGGAGCAATATTCAACCTGATGTCTAATATAGGTCTTATATGCAGTTTCCTTTATCTTTTTATTTGGGGTTTTAACATTACTTCTAATGAATCTAAGGGAGTTATTTCTGATTAATAAATGAAATGTTATCTTTCCAAAACTAAATTTGCTCTCTGCTTTCAGTACTAATTTTGATGTATGATGCACTGACTATATCCATACTTAGGTATCTTGTTCCTCTTCTCTGAAATGCTGAGTAGGAACGAAAATTCTGTTTCCCGTACGCTCCAGACGTCCCTGGTCCACCCCATGGCCAAACTTGGTGTACTTGATTGAGAATTGTTCCCACCAAAACCAGAAGGAACATAATTCGAACTTTTTGACTTGTTCGTGTAACGTCTCCTTTTACGTAAAGCTCTGTTCTCAGCCTTGCTAATTTTTTATTCGTCTTCACTGTCGGAAGCGATAGGATTACTCTCATACTGCTGAACAGTATGGCAACCCCCTTCTGAAGTGTCTGCTATTCTTATCAATTTATTGCGTTTCTTTATCTTATCGTCAACTTCTTTCAAAAGTTCATTTGCGTATTTCAACGTTTGAAATAGCCCAGGAAATGTGAGTACATGTATCGGCAATTACATTGAAGCGTGAACTGAATTTTATTCCCCTTGTTCTTCCATGGCAGTTCCCTTTCTTTCAATTATTTTACTTCGTTAGCCACGTTCAAATTATTTCCACGAACGTCCTCTCTCAAAGAGTTCAAATCTCGTCTTTGTTCCATTGAGCAGTTGTTCAAGAAATTCTTGAAATGCCGAATTGTCTGTATCATTAGCCATAACAAATAGAGAAAAATAAAATGTCTGACAAAATGTTGCTAGTGTGACTACCCAACGCTGAATGACTTATCTCATTGTTTACTTGTTATGGTCAAAACTGACCAGTTTTTAACCAATCAGAGGAAATTATTTTCCCGCTTATTCGCTACGCTTAAACACGGGAAAAATACATTTTTCATCTTCAGCATAAATGTGTGTTAGTGAATATGCTCCCTTAGTGTAAACTCTACCGCCAAATCAAATTCCCTAGTTACTCGGCAGAAAAGCTTGTAATGGTCAAGGCCATAGTTACCTTGACTCATTGACCTCAAAATCAATACAGATCATCTTCTATTCATAAGTAAACTACACACCACATCCTAGGTCTGAAAGCCAAAGCATTTTTAAATTATTTATTAGACAAATATGAGGTAACCTTTCCTTTAATAAACTTAACATTTAAACAAAAGGTACCATGAGCTAGTCGTGACTAATCCCCTAATCAAATCTTAGGGCTGTAGATCAAAGCATTCTCAAGTTATTGGTTGGATGACACAGCCACATTTGAAAAGATTATTTCAAATTTGTTATCTTATAGTCATAACTAATGTCTGTCCCAAATAAACTACTCAAAATTTGCTTAGGATCATCTTTTTGACATTGCATATTTCAGTCCTATTATCATCATATTAAAATCATATTTCCGCTAACGATACACTTGTACGGGGACCTCATAATCGTGTACTTAAGTTATCGATTTGTCATGTACACCTTGCACGATAAGCACGTGGAAAACCATACCCATGGAAATTTGGTGTTTTATGACCATGTGCTTTCACTTAAACGTGTACAAGCAGCAAGACTTCTTTCGTTTTATTGTAAAACTGTGTTCGAAATTAACAAACTATGGCAAATCGACAGGTTAGACGTCGTCTTAGTGAACATGAGATGAACAGAGTTATTGAAATGTTGGAGACCTGCCGGTCACAAAGGCAAGTTGCCCATGTCCTTGGGGTATCCCAGAACGTTGTCTCCAGGATGTGGAACCGATTCCAAATGACTGGAAATGTCTTGCAGGGCCACGCCGGAGGTCGGGAACGTTCAGCGACTCAAGCCCAGGACCGAATTATTGTCCTTCAGGCCAGGCGCGAACGGTTCTCGAACGCTACGATCTTAGGTAACGACTTTCAGAATGCAACTGGTGTGCGTGTAAGCACACAAACTGTTAGAAACAGGTTGCATGATGCTGGGTCGAGGTCACGGACACCAGCAATTTGCATTCCTTTGACACAACGCCATATTCAAGAGCGTTTGCAATGGGCGCAGACTCATGTCACATTGGCAGTTAATGATTGGACCCCGGTCCTCTTCACTGCTGAGTCAAGGAAAAGAAGCCATTTAGCATGATCAGCTAACATTGGGGAAAAAAGGTTTTAGGAAACACATTACCCTGGGGCCCAATTTCCAAATTTTTGCCCCCAAGCCAAAATTTTTGGGCTAAAACCCCCAAATTATTTTTAAAAAGGGGCTGTTTTTACTATAGCAGGGGTTGGGGAAAAGTAGAAAAATACATTATCCCCTGGGGCAATAACTTTTTTGCCCCCAGGGGCAAAATTTTGAAAAAATTTTTGGTGGGGTTTCACGTTCAAATTTTTTAAGCACTCCCTTTGGAAGGTTTTTTAGGAAAAGTCCGTCTGCAAAACCCAGTTTTTTTTGTTTATACGGGGAAAAATTTAAATTAAGGGGGAAATTTCCATTGCCTTTTCTAAAATTACAAACAAAAAATTTCGGGAAAATCTCTTGGGCCCCATTCTTATTCATTTTCCCAAAAATATAAAATAAAATCTCTAAAACGTATGCATGTTTAACCCCTAAATAATCAAAACCTTAAAAAAACCCTTTTTTAAAGCTTTACGGAAATTTTTTTCCAAAAACTCTGAAAACTTTCCCTTTAATTTTTTTTTTAGAAAAAGAAATAGGGTTTTATTTGGGCCCCAGAGTATCTTTTTTTAAGACATTTTTTGTTTTTTTAAGGGTTAAACATTGTATCCGGTTGAAAAGGGGGTTTGGGCCTGAAAATGGCTCAGAATTGCAGCACCATTCAATCCTGATGATCGAAAGATCCCATTTAAATGGGTTCGAAAAATTGGGTCTATGTATCTCTAAAGGTCTAGCATTTGAAGGGTTTTATTGTCCCCCTTTTCCTTTTTTAAAAAAAACGTCCTTGAAAATTCAAAGGGGTTTGACTACACAAAACCCAAGCCCAAGGGATTCCCCAATTTATTTTGGTCCCTTTTAAGGGGCTAAAAAATTAAACTTTTCATGTTTGGGGACAAAAACGTCCATTTAAACTCAAATTTAGAGCTAACTTTAAATTTGGGCCCCGACCAGGTTCCTTCCCAAAAGGGTTCGGGTTTTCAATTTCGTGATTGATCTAAAAACCCTTTCCTTATGGGAAAATTCCAACCGTACCTCGGGTCTGGTATGAAAAGAAGTTATCAGTTCCTTGTGAAAGTGAAGGAAACAAATTACGGAAAAAATGTTTCGACGGGCCCTCCCCAAGAAAATTTTGGGTAGCTAAACTCGGGTTAAAAATTCAACTTTTCCTTATTTGTTTTTGATCCAGACAAAAAAAACTACCACATATCTAAATTTCCCAACAAACCACCATATTTCACTTGAAGACAATTTTAAATTTTGGGCAAAATTACAATGAAAAAAAACTTTTTTCCTTACATAAGGGAAAAGAAAAGACAACTTTTTTAAATCACATCAGTTATGGGTTTAATAAGGGAAAAAATTTCACAAAAAGACAAAACATTCAATATGAAAACCCCAAAAATAAAATACCTACATTTTGAAAACATTTAAAATCCCAAATGAAACTTTGATTTTTTGACCTTCAAATCAAACCAAAACTTTGTAATTAATGTAAATTTTTAAATAAAGATTCAGAATTTTTTTAATAATTAAAAATTTTCACGGGCCCCAATTTTTTGGGGGGTTTTGGCCCTGTCTCAAACTTTTTTTGGAAAATGCAAATTTCACTTTTTTGGGTTCCAGAGGTTTTTAAAAAGGGGAAAATTGTTACAAATTCAAAAGGGTTTAAAAGGGTTTCACCTATTTATCATAACTGTAAAAATTTATTATAAATGGAGGGAAATAAAATAAAAAAAAGGGTTGCTTGCATTTAGATTTGAAATAGGGCGGGAAAAACGTCAATTATGAACTTTAATAAAAAATTTCAAATAAGGTATTTAACAGGTAATCCCTTCAAAGGCAAAAAATCAAAAATTTTTAAATTATACTTTAGACATAACCAATGTTTGACTTCAAGCGAAGGGGGATAACCTGTGACAATTATTAATTTCAAATTACAAAAAAAGAGATTTTTATCACCAGGTTTAAAAAAAAATCGTTTTGAAAAAAAGAAACGGGAATTTTTTTAATTCTGTCTGAAGCATAAATAATGAGTTGTATGTTTGGGAATTTTCCTTTATCAAATCTATGTCTTGCCATTATTTTTCCTAACAATGTGCGAGTATTAACCTCATATATACGTTAACATGTAAAGGTATCCAGTCCATCAACAAATCGTTAAAATTTAGAATTCTTTCAGATGTTTTTAAAATTCATTTTTTTTTCAAAAAAAACCCTTTAATGGGTGCTCCCGATAAAAAAATTTTTTTTGGGACAGTTTTTTCCAAAAAAAAATTTAGCATACTTTTTTTTTTAAAAAATTATTTTGGTATCTTTTTAAATGGAAAATTAAACCCATTTAAAAAATTTTCCCAAAAATTTCCAAAATTGATTTTTAAATTAAATTTACAAAATTTTCCGGGGAAGTTTGGTCAAATATAAGAATCACGGGGGATCAAATTTAATATCTCAAAAAAGTTTATCAAAGAACACAAAAATATCAAAAGATTAAAAAATAAAAAAAATTTAACAAGGGAAATTTAAGTTTTTCTAAAAATTTAAATTCCAAATGAAAATTTAAACCCCAGGGAAGATTTCAAATTACAAAAAATTTTATAGGGCCCGCAAATTAAAAAAAAGATTATCAGAAGAGCCTGAAGAAAATGTAAAAATTACAAAAAAAAAAAATTTAAGAGGACAGGGGAGATTTTCAAAAAAAACCAAAATAACTTGAGTAAAAGGGGAAGATGTAAAAATTCCCAAAAAAAATGTTGATGGATTTAACACATTATATTGTTTTATAAAGGGGTTTTTAAAAGGGAAAGAAAACAGTCTTTTAAATAACTAATTAACATTTTTTAAACATATAGCTATGACAATACGTGTATGTATATATTAAATTTAAAATTAAATCTTTGTATGGCTTTTTACTATATATATAAAACACCCAGGGGGGGTTTTATCACAAATATATAAAAAAAGGAAAAAAATGAAAAAACATAAATCTTCGAAAAAATTGTTTGAGGAAGATGAGTGGAAAAAAACCCAAAAAAAACATGACATAATATATCAATATAAATAAAAAAACATATACAACATGTTGGTGATATTTACTTTTAGCCAAAACAATCTCCCTTTTAAAATAGAAATTTTTCCATTTGCAATTTAAAAATCTTTTAAATTTTATCTTTTTAAAAATTTTTTTGTTTTTTTCAATATATTTTTATTTTTAACATTTTATGCCTTGGTTTGTTGTGACAAAAAATTTTTTTTTAAATAGAAGATGTTTTCTTAAAAGTGTATTTTTAATTTTTAATTTTTTTCCCTTTTTTTTGTTTTTTTTAAAATAAAACAAAAAGTTTATAAAATAAACCTTTTTGGAGAAAAACTTACTTTTTTTAAAAAGTTTTTTTAATAAAAAAGCCCAAATTTTAAAAATTCTTTAAAAAAAACGGGAAAAAAAAGGTAATATCACTTAAGATAATACACCCGCTCGATAAAAATTTAAAATAAACTTTAAAAATGAAAAACTAGCCCAAAAAAATATCAACTTGATTTTAAAAAAAACTGAGGTAAAGCAAGCGATTTTAAAAACAAATACGGGTTTTACTTTCCAGTTTTACAAAAATTTTTATAAATATCTTTATGTTAAAATAAAAATACTTTTTGGGTATCTTTTTTTCCTTTTGCCCCCAAAAATATATGTGGGAAAAAGAAAAAAGCTTTTTTTCCAAAATTCATTTAAATTTTTTATTTTTAAAAATTTAAATTTTGGAATTTTTGTTTTTTTTTGCAAACCTTTTTTTTTTTGGCCTTAAATAAAAAACCGCCTTTTTTTCTTTTTTTTCCCTTTTTAATTTTTTTAAAAACAAACAAAAACGTTTAAAACAAATTTTAGGTTTAACTTTTAAATTTTGGGAATTTTTTTAACTGAATGGTTTAATTTCAAATTTGGAAAAGTTTCCCTTTTCCTCGCACCTTATTTTCAGAATTTTACTCTTTTTTTTTTAATTTATCAACATCCAAATATAAAATAAATCATTTTTAAGGGGGATTTTCTTTTTTTTTTTCCAATTTCAAAACCCCCTTTAATTTTAATAAAAATTTAAATGTTAAAATTTTTAAATTTTGTACCCAAACTATCAATTTTATTTTCTCAAAAAATTTTAAAAATATCTTTTTTTTGGTCAAATTTCACAACATTCTAAAAAAATTAAAGGGAGTGTTTTGTTTCATAATTCAATATTATAAGTAAAGAACTCTGATAAAAAAACCCAGTAGATAACATAATTTAAAAGGTAAAAAATATTTAATGGAATGCTAAATGTAATTTCCCAAAAATTTACAGTCACTCTGATTCAGCCCACACAAAAAAAATTTTATTTCACTTTTATCATGATTTTATGAAAAAGGCCTTACGGGGTCCACCCTTTCCAAATTTTTTTCGGGGAATTTTTTGGCACAACGTGAAACAACAGGTTTACAAGCTTTTTTGGTGTTACACTTGTACATTTGGTGGGCCTTGTAATTAATTTTATTACTGGGGAATTCCAAAAGGAAACCCATTTTTGCACAGTCCCACATTTGTACCCCAAAAAACCCATGTTGAAACCCTTTTACACTTTTGTTCCCGGGGGAAACCCAGTTGTAAAAACCTTTTCATTTGTTACCAGAAAACCATTTTGAACCAATTACACTGTTACACCGGAAAACCCATGGTTTTAACCATTAAAACTGTGTATCCCGGGGAAACCCAATTTTGTTATAACATTTCACTGTTTTAACATTAAAGGAAAAATATTTTGGGTTTTCCCTTTTCACCAACCTTTTGTTTTAAACCCGGGGTTAAAGCATACAGTTCATATGATTCAACCCAATCATTGGAACAGTAGGTTGACCGGGTATGCCATACCCACTTCATTTTTGTTTTAATCCTATAATATTAAAATTTCCCTTCACCCATTTTAAATGTCACAACGGTAAATGAACTTTTTCCAGCTTTAATATTTACAGGTCAAAAAAATTACAGTATCCCAGCAGATTTTTCACGGATATGATCTAGTTTAATCCCTTTAAGCTCACCCTTTTAAATTTTAAAAATTACACTGTGTACAAAGGTTTTAATTAATTGGGGGTACTCCCAATATGTGGAATTACAATGTGTAAAAACGGGTTTAAGCATTTGTTTACATCAACAAAAAAAAACATTTGTACATTTATAACATGGTCAACGGGAAAACCCAAAATTTTTACTTTCATTACTTCTTTCCCCAAATTTGTAACGGGTAATACAAAGAAAAAGCTTAAGGACATGGTTAAACAAAAAGAAAAAAATTCAAAGTGAAAATTTAAACAAGAAAACTTTTTGTTTTTTTTACTTTTTTTTGTAAACTATTGAAAAAAGCAGGTTTAAAAAAAATTTTTTGGCCTGGTTTGGAAAGATTTTTAAAAACCAGCCCTTTTGGGGTAAAAAAAAGGGAAACCCTTTTCCTTTTTTTTTCCTTTTTTTCAAAAAAATGTTACATTTGTTGTTGAAAAACAGGGTTTAATAAAGAAAAAAGTTAAAAAGGAAAAATTAAATTGAAATGTTAAAATTAAGTTGCCCAATTTCCCGTAGCAGATGTGCATAGATTATTTTTATTAATTCACCACCTATGAAAATTAAGCTTGGGCTTTAAATTTAAAAAAAAGACACTGTTTTTACAACGGGTTTTAATTTTGTTGAAACCCCCAATTGTATTTTAATATAAAAATTCCCTTTTTTTAAAAATTTTCATACAAAATTTTTAAAATTTTTTCATTACATTTCATACAAAAAATTTCCTTTTTTTACACTTTTTTAAAAACTTCTAAATTTAAAATGCTTGCTTACAAAATTTTTTCCCGCTATATCTTACATTTGATTGAAAATTTTTTTTAAAACTAAACCACGCTTATATTAATTATGAATTGTAAATTGAATAAAAACCAAATCAAAAAATTGAAATTTTAACTACAGCCCTTTTAAACCCCAAATTTATAACACATTCTTTTAAATTTTTTTTAAAAAAAATAGAAAGAGTAAAACCGGTAGATCTAAAAAAGCATCTTGCCCTTTAATCCCAAAGTTTTGGGATTTTGTTGTTTTTTTGTTTTTTTAAAATTTAAATTTCCCTTTTAAAACTAAGTAAAAAAATCCTCCCCTTTCCAGGGGTTGTGCTTTACATTTTTCTTTCATTGAAAATTTTTTTTTGGCCCTTAACCCCAATCTTTAAACACAATTAGATAGTTTTTTCCATAAAAAAACATATTTAAAATTTGACAAAAATGTAAAAATTTCCTTTTTTTAAAACTTTACCCTTTTGGTATTGTAAAATTTTTTGGTTGAAAATAAAAAAAATGTAAATTATATATTAGTGCTCACACCTTTCATTTTAAAGTAACAACTTGTTACAGTAATCTCATTTCAAACAATCTTAACTATCAATCAAAGAAATTGAAATGAAAATACATTATCTCTGGGCATAAAGCATTTCATAGCAACCACAAGCACTTATTAGCTAACAATTTGATCAAATTACAAAACAATAATAAAACATATCATCATCACTATAAACATTTATTATTTTCCCAACTATTTCTATGCAATATAACTGGTTTTGCATCAGGCTCCACACTTTACAATACCCTTAATACATTTTACGCTGCCACCCCTTAAAATTTCCAGCATGACTTACAACATTATTTTATAATTATTCATCCATATTTAAAAGTTTACTACAGACATATGGACTTACAGATTGAATAATATAGATGATTTTCCATTGTACAAAAACAGGCCATTAGAACCATGGCAAACAATAAAGTACAATTAGCAACTCAATAGTAAATTATTCTAAACTGTCTTAATATAGCATATCAATTACTTCATGTTCCTAGTAATTAATTCGTCTGTTTTTTCTGTTTAACATTTATTTCAATATAAGCTAGGTAAACTTTATTCTTCAGCTGCTTCACCAGACAAACAAAAATGCAGATTTCTTTTTAGATAAAATTAAAATTTTTAACATTTACATTTTTTTTATTTCTGTTTTACAATATTAAAGTTATTCATCACATCTGAACCTTACATTGCCTAATTCTTTACATGAATGGCAAATGAATTCAAACATTGATAAGTTTAACCATTCCAAACAATTTCAAAACATGATAGGTTTTCAAGACAACAAATCAAAACATGTTCAGCTGAATAACAAATTCTAAGCAATGTACAGTTTTCCATGACAACAAAAATAAAACTTTGTTCAAAGACAATATCAAGGTCAATTATAATCTGACAATGCCTGTTCACCTTGTGATCAGTGTTTTTTTACTGATGATCACAAGATAGTTGTACTGTCTGCTTGTTTCTTATACAACAAAGTTTTTCCATGAAACATTTGATTAAGATATGATCAGTTGAAACAGATGGGACTCGGGGTCCTGATTCTGCAAGCCTGGATTATGTGACGTAATACATCTTTTTTTAGTTTATTATGCAAGTGTCTCCTGAAATTAAAGTAGAATACATAAAAGTCAAAAATTACATTTGAGTTAAATGTATGAAATGTATAAGAACATAAAAATGCATATAAAAAAGTGTACAGTAATAACTTACTTAACTGAATCAATTTCACAAGGTTCTGTGTTGGTGTTAAAGAAAAACTTTTGGACTTACATCAAATATAAGCTTATATTCATACAAAGCTTAAAATGTCTTCTAAACAATTACATCCTTCTATAAGGGATAACAAAGTTTGTACTGTTCAATCAATTGTAACCTTACCCATTAACAGTAACTAAAGTCTGTCTGAGACCAAGTTTTTCTGAACATTTCTAACGACTGGTCTCCATGGGAGTTTTGGGTCTGTATTGTAACAGGAGCCTGGAAAACACCAAAAATTTGAACCAAAAAAAATAAAAAAAATCCAGAATTTTCAGGACTATTTCAACTTCTTCTTTCTTATCAGTATCAATTAAAGTAATTTTTCATTAAGTCTTATATAAATTAAGTCCTTAAACTTACCAGATCCTAATATTTTTCGGAGTTTTTAAAGGGGCAGGTCCCTACTGTATTACTTGGGATCTTGATTTAGAGAAGTAAACTATTGAATCACTGACCACGCCCTCCACATTCTTACGTGCATTTTTGCTGAAAAAGAAGTTTACAATAACAGATATTGAGTGTCAAGTATTTATAAAAAAATTAAAGTATTATACTTGTGTATATAGTAGTTTTCAATTTGAAGTATCACATCACACGTTACAAATACAAAATTGTCATAATTTTTTAATAGATCATACCAAAGTTTAAAAATACACCAAAAGGCCCCTATCACAAGTCTGAAGCATCATTATGTTGAGCTTTAAGAGTAACATCACAACAATATCATGATTTAGAATAGTGAGGAGACATACTAAATTTAAAAAAAAACCTGACCGTGATTTTAACAAAGTTGGTATTATTAAAAATCGATTGAAATAAAAAAAAACAATTAAAAGTTTATTTATTTACCTATAGTAACTGTAGATTCTCTTCTGGTAACAAAGCCCCACCTAGAAATTGGGAATCAAGGGAGACCACCACAGGGAAACCATTGTGTTCTGTCTCCTTCAAAAAATGTTTTCTGAAAAAAGAAAAAACTTTATTTCAAAAAAGGGACACTTAATTTTTTTTCTTTTTTTTTTTTTTTTAAAAATTTTTTAAAATAAATTTTACCCAAAGTTTACCCAAAAAAATCTTTTAAAAAAAATTTTAAAAAAGGTCCCCCAAAAATTTAAAAAAACCTTTTTTTTTAATTTTTAAATCTTCCCACAAAATTAATTTGGGGTTTTTTAACAAGTTAATCAAAAAACTTTTTTTGCAAATTTGCTGGCTGACTGTTCTGTCGCCCGCATTAAAAATTTAAAATAAAAAAAACCCCATTTTGGGGCAAAAAATTATGATAAAAACCAAGCCTGGGCCTAAAACTTAATTACTGAAAGTTTAAGTCTTATAACTGCAAATTTTTTAAATTACCTTTTTTCTTCCAAAGACATGTTTCTTTTGTTAAACACAAGTGGTGGGTCATTTCGTCTGAAAAAATTCAAAACTAGATGTATATATGAATCTTAAGAAATGTAAATTAACTTATAACCTGAAGGCAACAAGTAAATTACTTTGTCCGTGAAAATAAACACAAAATAACTAACTTATAAAGCATTATATTACCCATTCACACATCCAGATAACCTAGTAAGTAGCCACCCTGATCAGTTATCAACAATTATTCCAATATTTAAAACATAGCAAACAACTTTGCAAGTACAATACAATACCTTACACATAATAAGCCAGATAATTCCTATTTTCAACCAACATTAAGTTTGTACCTGCTCTAACCCAACCATTCATCAAAAATAAAATAAAATCAGAGCTTTGCATAAAATATAGCATATTTTAAGCACTAACCATACTAAAAGGTTTTTGTCTAGCAACCATAACCTTTTGAAGAAATCATGTGACTTAAAGACATGTTTTCGGCCTTAATGAAAACAATTTTGTCAGCAATAATTGGGATTTCAATAAAATCAGAGAGTCTACATATTTTTATAATGTATACAAAGCATTTCATTCAACATTATGTAACATGTTTACTCTTCATTGAGAAAGTTCAAAGGTCAAGGTTTTTTTCCTAAATGCTTTTTTTAAATGCATGTACATCCTTTTTTACCCTAGCTACTGGGTCTGAAACTAGATGACCCATGTATACATATCACTATATCATACAAACACAGCCTTACACTACAGCTTAACTCTATAAATGTCAGAATCATATAGAATTAAATAACAAACAACGAAACAAATGCTGTAACAATTGTGTCAAAATGATAATAACATGTTTGTACTTACTTAACAAAATGCAATAAAATAAATGTAAGCATAATATGGTGAGAATAAAAAGAACATGAGTAAAATACAAGCTGTTGATCTATGATGTCTATAACGTAAGTAGCTACAACTTAGACTTAAGTTAAAAGATACAAATTACAATTGTATTTTTTCATGATAACATGTACTTCATGACTTGATCCCATCATATAAAAATGAGAGAATATCATCCCAAATATCTCAATTGGAAAAGGTGCAAGCATAATAATTTTTATAATATTTTATTTTGATGATGCATACAATTAGGGCAATGGTACACCTTTGGGAGCATATTTTCCCATACATCATAACCATAATTGAACTAGCTATACAATTGTTAATACAAAATCTGAAGCAGGTAAATAAATCATTTTCAGTCTATGAAAACAAATCAATTTTCTAGGCATCATAATCATCAATATCAAAAAACATGCAGATAGATTCAGTCAGCATTTAACCCTTTTAAATAGTCCCTGTGTTCATCAAAAAGACTTGCCTATACCATCACTTCAAACAATGGAAGACTGTACTAAATTGACATTTTGGCGTTGACCTTGGGGTCTCTAATGTAGGGTTTGGGTTTTATAATATTACATTTTGGGGGCCCCCAAAGAACAATGGAAAGTTTCCCAATTCAATGTTAAGGGGAAATTTATTTTTTAAATCAGGAAGGTAAAGGGGTTTAAAACCCTTTTTTGTTGAAAAATTTATTTATTTTTTTTTTAGGTTTAAAATTTCGAAAAACATTTAAAATTTTGTATTTTAACAAAGGGGTGCCATGGGGGTATTCAAAGTAGTGCATAATATTTATGGCTATCTTTGTCCGGGGCTAGGAAATTTTTTCATTCGTAAGGCCCCCCTTTGAATGGGCTAGTGATTAAGTAAATTTTGTTTTGGTTTTTCTTTTCAAGGGCCCCTGTTTTTGTCAGTCTGTATGGGTATCTTTGCAAAGGTTTCCAAAAAAATTTTCGTTATTTTTTTGGGGGTATCTTTGCCAGGTCATTCAGTAAGGCCCTTTTTTGCCAGGGCTTTTGTTTGGATTTTTTGCCAATTATTTTTATTTTGGTTTTTTCCTGTATTGGGTATCTTTTTTCCAGGCTTTGTTAAGTCATTCTGTAGGCCTTTATGGTTATTCAAAGGTCCTTTATTCTTTTTATTTTGGCCCCTGTTAAATTTTTTAATTTTCCCCAATGAAAACAAAATTTGGTTTTGGCTTTTATTTTTTTCCCCTTTTAAAGTTGGGCCCAGGGGGTTTTACGGACCTGAGAATAGAATAGAAACCCCAAATTTTTTGGTTTTTCTTTACAAATTATTTTTTTTAATTTAAAAACAAAAAAATAAAAAAAACATATGTGTGTAAGTAAAAAACGTGCTATTATTTGTCATTTATGCACTACTTCTTCAAGCATAACTTCTTGTTTGATTAATAACATGCGATCAAGCTTTTAAATATATAACAGTCAATGACAAGAAGTCTGTTGAAAAGTGATCTTGACAATGTTTAACAAAACCCAAAGTATTAAAACACAGCAAAGTTGCTAAAACACAACAAAGTGACATTCACAACTAACTTACACTTCGAGACCATAGCGCCAACATCTTTACAATGACACTGAAATGGATTTACAAACATAATAACAATAATTTAATAAATAAGATTATGATATATAACTTTTCTTCATTTTACAAATAAATATACAGAGCACTTTTCATTTACTGGTATCATGCTGAATTATTGTAATGACTTTGGTCTGCATTGAATCTTGTACAGCCCCAATCAAACTTTAAGAGATTTTATTATCAAAATATAAAAATTGAGCATTGAGCTAGCAATTTAGTAATAATCCTTGTCACACTGCCTGTTACAAACTTACCAGACAAGTCAGGTACCAACATATAAGTATGTTCATGATTTTCACAAGTCAGGTACCATTTCGTCAGACTATTAATGTTTATCACAAGCTGGGTACCAACTTACCAGTCTGTTTGATGTTCATCACAAGCTGGGTACTAATTTATTGGTCTTTTCAAATTCAAAACAAGCAGGCTACCAAGTAGCCTGGGATTCAGGCGTTGATATTTTTTTCTTATTCATAACATACGCGCTATTTGATACACGATCGTGTTTTGTTGATAAACCTTCAGGGTTCCCCATGTAATTATCGACTAATGATAATTCTATTAATAGACAGATTAGCATGTGATCTACAAATCACATGACTTAATGGAAATTAAGGCGAAGATGCTGAATTAAGAACATTTGACGCCATTTACTATTATAAATTGTGTCTCCACATTTCTCTGATGCTCTCAGACTTCATTCACACTGAATTGTATTTAACTAATCAAACATGTCGATCAAATTTACTCATCATGCAATAAACTTTGTCAACCAGTGTCAAAACTCTCAATTTTTAATCGGAAATGGTGTTTTGAAAGAGAGGCTCTGTGACTGTTCGTTGACTTTTTGGTCACTTTGTGGAAATTCCTTTTCTATTTTTAAAGACTAGTTTGTCGTTGCATAAGTTATCGTTCTTTAAATTACACCCGTAATTTTCGGGTGAATACTAGGTGGCGCTTCGATCGAAAATTGCATTTCCCCAGGCTGTTGATTTGCCGGACATAAGCACAGCCAAATTAACGATTTGTTTGTTTATGTTTATAACAAGCCAGATACTATAAATATTTATAAAAAACCATATAAAATCTAACCTGTCATTCTTGTGACACCACCTAAAGCTGCTGCTGCACCAACCATGGCATATAGTCCTGGAGTTATTGCACAATCCGACTGATACATATTTTTGAACAATGGACTATCTCTGCTAGCTCTGTAATTAAACAGATTTGTAAATAACAAAAGCTGTCATAGGTTAACAAAGGTTAACATACTAAACTTACTATCAGAGCTTGAAAGTCAATAAAAGTCAATCAAATTAAACCAGAAGTTAACAAGAGCAATCAGTGATCACATGTGTCGCCTCGTGATGGCCAATTTCATGTTGGGACGAGTTTTGTGACAGACGGACAGACAGACGGACAGCGCACAACTAGACTTGGTACTGATCATTCCTGTAAAGTTTGGATAAAATTAAACCAGTGGTTTATGAGGAGTAGTCTGAACAAGCTTTTGTGTATTTGGCAACACACAGAAAAAAACACCTTTTTATCAAAGGGCCATAACTCGGCCAAAAATCATTCAACCGGAAAACCCGTGCAACATGCGCAAGGATTTGAGCTACAAATTAATCCTGTAAAGTTTCATTGAAATTGCATCAGTGGTATAAGAGAAGTAATCCGGACAAACTTTAAAAATAAAAATTATTAAATGGCCATAACTCTGACAAAAATTCTTTAAACCAAAAAATGCTGACAATATGCACAACAAGACTTGGTATTGATCATTCCTGTAAAGTTTTGATGAAATTGCACCAGTATTTTATGAGGAGTAGTCCGGACAGGCTTTTGTGTATCTGGCAACATACAGAAAAAAACACCTTTTTATTAAAGGGCCATAACTTGGCCAAAAATCATTTAAGCGGAAAACCCGTGCAATATGCGCAAGGACTTGAGCTACAGATCAATCCTGTAAAATTTTATTGAAATTGCATGAGTGGTATAAGAGAAGTAGTCCGGACAAACTTTAAAAATAAAAATTATTAAAGGGCCATAACTCTGACAAAAATCTTTGAACTCAAAAATGCTAACTATATGCACAACTAGACATGGTACTGATCATTCCTGTAAAGTTTGGATGAAATTGCACCAGTAGTTTATGAGGAGTAGTCCGGACAAATTTTGTGACGGACAGACAGACAGACGGCAGACAGACGGACAGACAGACGACGGAGAAGTGTTCCCTATATGTCGCCACTACTCCGTAGAGGTGACACAAAAATGGGGTATGTTTCAGTTAATTTCTATTCTAGAGTCATATGCCTTGGCCAGTGACCAATAATATTGATCCCAAAGACATTTCAAGTTGCAAGGATATATTTTAAGTGTTTAATAAGATATGAAGTTGGAAGCAAATGTTGCATAAATCAACGTCATTTCAAGAGTAAAATGAACGGTCCATTTCATCTTGGACTAGTCAAATTGACAATACAGCAGTTAAATAACAAGTTTAATATTTATATCTTATTTATATCTCTTTTAACAAAATCTTTTAATTATGGATATATAACAGGCCTTTTGATTGGTCCTTGTTTGGTTAAAGGTTAATTTCATGCTTGACAGGTTCCATAGTATTTGTTTGACTACGCCTTTTCTCATAAATAGTCGTTTTTGGCGCTATTTTGGTTACAGTTTTGTCAGACACGTTTAAAGATTGACACTTTTAGAAAAATTTGCCACTCCCTCCCACCCCTTTTTCTTATTTGTGTGTATTGTATGCTTGTATTTTGTTTGTTGTTTCTTTTGCCATTTTCTGTTTGTTAATGAATGTTTTCCGCTGTATGTACATGTATATTTGTTGACTTTTGTTTGAGCTTTTAATGTATACTGTTACGTTTATATGCAGGGGTTAATCATTTATGTGTATAATGCTTGTCTTCATTTATAATTGTATAGTCTGGTATTATTTAGGTTGTAGTGTCTTTTAATATGTCTTTCTCTGGCGGACCTCTAGTATTTCATATTAGTTATTTAGCTGTTAATGGTCACTGTTACATAATTCGATGAAGTAATTCGATTCATCATGTGACTGTCTGTTATAATAGAATTGTCGTAACTAGTATGAATTATTTAGAATAATCGTATTGTGTATTATTCATTTTTATGCCTTTGTGCTCTATTAAAACTGGTTATTTCTAACATCGTGTTTCTGGTTATGGCAAAATTCAAATGAATATACAATGTGAAATTTCATGTATATACTAAATACTCACATGACAAGTTGTTCCATACCAATACCAATCAATCTTCCCATGATAGCACCAACTGCCATACTAGGTATGAACAAACCCGATGGTACCTTAAATATACAACAACAGTATAGTCATTACAGCAATTGTGTCAATGAAGTGGGCTAACATTTATCACATGAAATATATAACCATGAGGAATAACTTTTTCTTGCATAGCAGACTGGCGTTTCCATGAGTTTTACTCATGCCGGAAATTTTATCTGGCATGGGAGTGCCAGATGAGTCGCGTGCCAAACAACAACGTCATTTAAATGAACCGCGTTAAAATGACATCGTTTTAGAAGGGAAATATGTGCTTAGGATGACATCATTTTGCCGTTGTTGTTCATACGCTATTGTAAGAAGATAGTTATGGAGGAAATGACTTTAATTTCCATGATCATATATCATATTGAAATAAACAATTATAAATATGAAATTGTATGGCAGAATATGCAAGAAAAAATATCTGATATATGTTTGCGGTTTGGATCAGAATATCCGTCCCTCGGGAACCCGCCCATGGGCGGTAACTCGGCAAGCCTCATTACTGCCTATTGTGCAGGTCCCCTCGGGACGGATATTCCGGTCCGAACTTCAACATATGACAGATATTATTAACAAATCATGTTATACAAAAGCCGGTTGAAATTGATAATGCTCCCTGATTAGTTATTTGACACAGAAAGTATACCTCTTGTAGTCCTGGACAAAGTTGAAAGTGCAATAATTCCAAAATTAGACAAGGCAGAGTTACTGTTCTTTGCACTCAATGAGATGTATCTACCGACTTCGTTTCTTGTTTTTACCTCCAGTCATTCTACAGTAATATCCCAGACAAAGTCCAAAGTGTAAAATTGAAAAAGGGCGCTAACTCCAAAATAAGCAAGGCAGAGTTACTGTTGTTTGCATTCTTTTGATAATATAGGTGACAAACTGAATCTTCTTTTATATGCTGCATAGTTTATTTGGGGTCAAAAAGGCATGAAAAAATTGAAATAGACAACTATGTAACAGTTTATAGTTAAGTCTACTTAGTTTATATGTTGATATATTTGATATTTATTGAATATGTAGCTCATATAAGATAAAATTGTCATTCCTATGAAGCAAGTGGATTTAGCCCTTATATCCATTTTTCATCAGAGGTGTCATAATATTTTAATCCTTCAGGATCTGAATACTTTGAGTGTTATGTTTTTAAAGAACAATACCGCTCATGGTGGTGAACATTTCTTTAAAGTATCATAAAAATTCTTCCATGCATGTAGGAGATATGCATAAGACAACATCTTAATATTTCATCACCTTAACATATTTTTCTGTTTTAAGTGCCCCATTTGATTTGTGTGATTATTTGTTTTAGCTTTTGCACCTCAGTGAATTTCTTTAAAGTATAGTATAACAGTATATGTATAGGTATGGTTTTGTGATTAACAGTCAAAAATATAACCAATACCTGCACATAATGACGGCCCTGTAAGTCAATTATAATATGCTTTAAGTTTAAAATAAATCAAACTTATCTATCGATCTTTTTAAATATTCCCTCAATCTTAAACATAACTTTGTACCAGCGTATTTATCAATCTTCAGATTTCTTAAGTTAAACAATTATAGTATTATCATTGGGGGTATATTGTTTCATGTTATCTTTTAAACAATCAGACCCGCCATTAAACTATCAAACTTATATACACTTGTTAACAGGTAGAAGAGATAAAATATTCAAGACTGGAGGAAGACATTTGTGTTTTCAAATCTTTATTCTTAATATAAAACAAGTAATGAATTAAAAACTGTTTGAATATAAACTCTCGTTTTTAGTTAAAAGGTATGTTACTTTGATTTCTTATGTGTTTGTTATGTAAACTAGATGTGTTAAAATAACTAAATTTGTCACAGTTTATTTCCTTATTGGACTAATGTCATTCAAATTATAATTTTGTAGTTTATGAAAAACTGTCAACTTAAATCAACTGCATGAAAAATTTATCTCTTTTATATGAATTAAAACTACATATTCTTAAAAAATAGATATTTTTCACTAGAGGTACATGTAAATGAAAATAGGAATATTAGTTGAAAAAAAGTAAATTTAAAATGTTTTCAGACAGACAGTATACCTTTTATAATTGAACAGAAGCATCAATAACAATTTAATAACAATCACTTCAAAAAGATCAAAATCTACCAAAGTGGCAAAAAAATAAACAGTCATCATTCACATGTAATCTCAATCAAAATAAATCATCTGATCTGTATATACACTTACAATGACTTTAATAGTTTATAGCTTTACTTTGTGTTTATCTCAAAATACTTTAACAATATAAAACGCTATACTGTTTGTCTATGATAATATGAGAGTGACGTTTCATTTTATGTGTACATAAAAGTTTTCAACAATTGATTGGAAAGGTAAAACAGGATATTAAAGTATCGAATATAAGATTAAGATTGTACAAGAAACGTATATTTCTGGATGGTGAACTTGATTTGCATGTTGTTCACATTTTGTTACAAGTTCAAGCTTGACAAAATGTCTTCTTTTTTATGTTTTTCATTTGTTTTACATCAGACAAAAATGAATTGTCATAAAAAAGTAGGTTTTTACAGTCAAACTTGAAATAAGCGAACATGCAAGGGAAACACCAAAAATGGTCGTCTATGTCTCTTAAGACAAAGCATAAGAAAAAGTCAAAATTTAATTACGACATCTTCCCTGTGCTGTGGGGAAGTTTTTGAACATCATTAATATACATGTTTAATAATTATAATTCTCTGATAATCTAAATAGATGCTATAAATAAACAAGAGCACCGCATAAGCGTGGCAATACACGTCCAAATGCAAATCTGTTTGAAATACAAGAGCGATCAGTAATCACATGTGTCGCCTCATGATGGCCAATTTCATGTTGGGACAAATTTTGTGACAGACAGACGGACAGACGGACAGTGCACAACTAGACTTGGTACTGATAATTCCTGTAAAGTTTGGATAAAATTGCACCAGTAGTTTATGAGGAGTAGTCCGGACAAGCTTTTGTGTATCTGGCAAGGGTCATAACTCAGCCAAAAATCATTCAACCGGAAAACCCGTGCAACATGCGCAAGGACTTGAGATACAGATCAATCCTGTAAAGTTTCATTGAAATTGCATTAGTGGTATAAGAGAAGTAGTCCGGACAAACTTTAAAAATAAAAATTATTAAAGGGCCATAACTCTGACAAAAATCATTGAACCGGAAAATGCTGACAATATGCACAACTAGACTGATCATTCCTGTAAAGTTTGGATGAAATTGCACAAGTAGTTTATGAGGAGTAGTCCGGACAAGTTTTGTGACGGGCGGACGGACAGACAGACAGACAGACGGACGGACAGATAGACGACGGAGAAGTGATCCCTATATGTCGCCACTACTCCGTAGAGGCGACACAAAAGTTAATAAAAAAGATTTTTCAAACATGTATACTATTTAAATGGTACATGTAAAGTATGCTTTACCTACCCACCCCCCATCAACGAACCAGGTACAGCCTTTTTTTCATATCAGTGAAATGATTTTTGGAACAATTTCTGGGTTCTTCTATCAAATGATACATGCCGAATAACTTAGATCTGGGATTTGTAACTTAACATAAGTTTAAGGGGAGATAAATCTGAAAATATTGGTGCTACAGTTATGAACCTTGTCACATAAGATGGGGATAAGATGGGGATGATGATAAGGTACATATATTTGAAGTATGAGGTTGATCCCTTAAGAAATAAAGAAGTAACAGTAAAAATAGTATTTTTTGAAAAATATTTTACTGCACCAAAACTTTAATATGAAATCTGGACGCGGACACCGACGCCGGGGCGAGTAGGACAGCTCTCCATATACTTCGTATAGTCCAGCTAAAAATGACGTTTTATATGCCTCAGTTATAATTTTGATCTAAGGAAGTCCGAATCTGTGTTCTGCACACCGTCTTAACATGCTTAATATAAGTAATATTGTTGTCAAAAAGTTTTAAGTTCTGCACACAGTCTTAATATAAGTAAATTTGTTGCCAAAAAGTTTTAGGTTCTGCACACCGTCTTAATATAAGTGATATTCCTACCAAAGTTTAAAGTTCTGCGCACCGTCTTAATATAAGTAATATTGTTGTCAAAAAGTTTTAAGTTCTGCACACCGTCTTAATATAAGTAAAATTGTTGCCAAAAAGTTTTAGGTTCTGCACACCGTCTTAACCCTTTCCCCCATGAGCATATTGTGAAAAATGGCCGTTATCACTGAAAAGCCTCCTGTTACAAGTTTAAACTGCTATGAAACTATGAAAAATGCTTCAATACTAATCAAACTTGGCACAAATGTTGACTGGACCATTGCCTTTGTAACGACATCCTCAGTCTTAGATTTCCTGTTACCATGGCAACGAGGGGACATCTCAAAATTGCCAAAAATCACTATTTTGCCTCGATCTTTTCCATCAAAATTTATTTCAAAGTGATGCAACTTCTCCATGGATTGAGATAGAGTCAAAGGCTTTTCAGCGTTGGTTAACGTTACATTATGATCGACCTGGGGTCATTTTTAGCCTCTCACAAGTCCAAAATTTTCTTGGCGATGAGGGGGACTCCGCCCCCCTTCAAACCCCCCTAACAGAAGGGGGCACATCCGCCTTCTGGCAACCCCCTGATGTATCTTTTGGATGGGGGGCGGCGCCGAAAAAATGCTCATTTGTTTTAGAAACATTTCTCAAACGAAAACATGTGTTTGGGGCCCAAATAGGACATTTTTTCACTATTTTAGGCCTAAAAAAGGGGGGGGGGTCGAAAGTGCGTTGTTTCGCGTACAGTGGAGCCTTGCTAATCCGAACCCTTCTAATGCGGAATCCTTTCTTATCCGAAGAAGTGTCCGGTCCCGATTTTATTCGTTCTATTTTCAATAGTAAAAAACCTTTCGGATCCGTAACCTGTCTTCTCCGAATTCCGGATGATTTTTTCAATTTTTGTTCTTATTTTACTCTAAAATTTACCTCTCGGATCCGAACAGATTTTGCCAAATGTCACACCTTCATTCAAAATAACAAATAATCGCACATCTTGCAGGTGTAAACATACACCAAACTGATGTGTTATTTCACTTGATTAATGGGTGAAACGTATGATCTGCGAAGGTGTGAAAATTACACTTAGCTTGCCTTCATATCTTCTATCATTGCTTAATTGATTGTTTTTCGTCACCTTCAATAAATTATTTTGATATAATGCAATTAAAATATATTTTAAAATTTTGTAATGGATTCAATGATACGTGGTTAAGCAATGAAAATTTATAGAAACTGTCATTGAATTCGGATAGTTGCTGAATCGGATAAGGGTAAACAACAATTGACAAATGCTGGTACGAATATTTAATTATGTCTCCGCCTCCTGTTTTACATCGTAGGTGAACTTACCCTTGAGGACATAATATTTTTTTGCTTATTTATTTATTTTCATTTCTTTATATTTGTATTCACGTGTATTAGAATGAACGATAAGAGACTGCAAAAATAAAATATCTAAATTGCAATTTCAAATGCATTCCCGTTTTCTTTCCCTAAACTATTTTGCAAATACATGTAACATGAAAAAACATGTAAAAGAACCTTCTAATTTGGAAACCTTTCTAATCCGGAAACCTTTCTAATCCGAACTTTTCTTCTGGTCCGGACAAGTTCGGATTAGACAGGTTCCACTGTATATATGGGGTAAAGGGTTAATATAAGTGATATTCCTGCCAAAGTTTAAAGTTCTGCACACCGTCATAATATATAAGTGAAATTGTTGCCAAAAAGTTTTAAGTTCTGCACACCGTCTTAATACAAGTAAAATTCTTGCCAAACAGTTTTAAGTTCAGCACACCGTCTTAATATAAGTGATATTCCTGCCAAAGTTTAAAGTTCTGCGCACCGTCTTAATATAAGTAAAATTGTCGCCAAAACGTTTAAAGTTCTGCACACCGTCTTAATATAAGTAAAAATTTTGCCAAAAAGTTTAAAGTTCTGCACACCGTCTTAATATAAGTAAAATTGTTGCCAAACAGTTTTAAGTTCAGCACACCGTCTTAATATAAGTGATACTTGCAAAAAAGTTTTAATTTCTTTCTATCGGTTCCAAAGATACAGAGTGGACAAAAAATTTTGATATTGAAAAAATAACTAAGTGTGACCTTGACCTGACAAAGGTCAAACCTGCACTCTTTACATTGTCTCATCATGGTTAATATTTTTGCCAAGAAGTTTCAATTTCTTTTCACCGGTTCAAAAGATACAGACCGGACACGGAAACGCCTGTATATAAGTATATGTAAATAAAAAATCAAAACTTGTGTTTTGCACACCATCTCAATATAATTAATATTTCTGCCAAAATGTTTTAATTTCTTTCCATCGGTTCAAAAGATACAGGGCGGACACAAAATTTTGATATAGAAACAAAATGACTAAGTGTGACCTTGACCTGACAAAAGTCAAACCTACGCTTTGCATATCGTCTTAATATGGTTAATATTTTTGCCAAAAAGTTTCAATTTCCTTCCACCGGTTAAAAAAATACAGACCGGACAAGAAAACCTGCTAACAGACGGATTGACTGACAGACATGCCAACACTTTGGGTATTGGCTTTTTCTTTGATATTTATGTGGCATTTTACCCCATAAACCAGATGCTTTCTGTTTTGCATTTTTCATTTGAAATAAACTTTTTTAATTGCTGATCAAACACAATGTCAATTTTTACTGCTGATCAAGCTTTATGTCAATTTTAACTGCTGATCAAGCTCAATATCAATTTCAACTGCTGATCAAGCTCAAGGTCAATTCAATGCAGTCCAAATATCAACAGAGTAGCTTATTCACTATCACTGTAGGTGGAACTTTGATTTTCTTCATCAATTGTTTTGAAAAATCAAATGTATATTTCATTTGCATATGCACTGGCTTTTCACACATGTATTGGGTTTTGATTGTTGACACTTGTGATCGCATGAGGCGCTGATCTATAAAACACAAACATTTGACATGTAAAAGTAATCTCTCAATGAAAAGATTGACTGCAATAAACTGAGCTTGTGAGACTGTATCTGCAAAAAGAACAAATACTTTTCCTGAAATTCCTGTTTGCCTAACACTTTAACTTTATTTGACATCATGCAACACTGGTCGTCTTACTGTACGAAAATATTAAAAACTCTAAAAATTATTAAACATGGTAATTCATTAGTTTAGTTTTTATTTATGTTTCAGTGAAATCATGGCTGTCCCAGGTAAGAAAGCCACCAAACAATTTTCAACTTCAACAATATATATGGGTTCTGATGAAGATCTCAAAGTTTACTGTCAGCCATGTGATCGTGATGGACCTAGACTTCCTGCCCATGGCTATTGCACAAACTGTGCAGAGCATTTGTGTGAAACATGCTTTACCCACCACAGGAGACACACATTGTCAAGACACCATATCTTACTAGACAAAACCAACATGCCTCAGACGCTGTCACATGCAACACCAAGACAACCAGATATCTTCACAAAACCATGTCTAAACACAATATTGAGATGATCAAGTTTTACTGCCATGATCATAAGGCTCTACTTTGTAGTGTTTGTGTTACACTGGAGCATACAGTAACATCTTGCAAAGTCAACTATATACCTGACATTTCAGGCCAAATCATCAATAGCAAAGAATGTCAAGATGTATTGAAGGATTTGAACGACATGACTGAGAGATCAAGCAAAATACTTCAAGACATGAAGAAAATGAATAAGTTATCGAACAAGTCTTTGACAGAAGCATTGACAGGCATATTGAAATTCCGAAAAGAAATTAACCAAAGACTAAATGAAATGGAAAGACAAGTCAAAAAGGCTGCAAAAGTCATCCGTGAGAACAATAGCAAGAATCTGAAGACTGTAGAAACAACATGTGGAGATGTATTTAAATCATTAAAGTCATCCTCTGATATCATTAAACATCTCAACACTTCCAAACATGCTAATGATTTGTTCATGGAACTAAAACATGCAGAACAGATGATAAAAGAATATGAACAGAGTGTTTCTAAGCTCTCAGAATTTGAAGTCAAAGAATATAATTTTGAACCAAATGTGGTAATATCAAATCTTCTTGCAAAAGAGAAGTCACTGGGGAACACTGAAAGATAGGATATTATCTCCTGTTTTGAGGTCCAGACAATGTTCACAAATGGATAAAATCGGTATCAGAACATCACAAGACAGACTTGATTGCTGGATAACAGGAATGACTCTC